>NC_048218.1:83377932-83460367 GCF_002007445.2 Ailuropoda melanoleuca
GCATTGATTTTCTATCCTGCCACATTACTGAATTGTTCTATAACTTCTAATAGTTTGGGAGTGGATTCTTTTGGGTTTTCCATATAGAGTATCACGTAATCTGTGAAGGGAGACATTTTGACTTCTTCTCTGCCAATTTGGATACCTTTGATCCCTTTTTGTCATCTGGTTGCANTATTTCTGCTCTAATTTTGGTAAACTGCTTCCTCGTGAAAGGATTAGGCCTGTCCCTCTGTTGCTGTTACATTCAAATTTTTAATTGATCTGGCCTTATCTGTGTATGGTGTTATGTTTTCTAATTCTTCTTTGATTTACTGCTATTCAGTTTTTCTATATCTTAGACCTATTTTAATAACTTATAGTTTTCCAGAATTTATTCTCTTGCAAAGCTAAAACTTTATACCCATTTGACAACATTTTCCTTTTCCTCTAGCCCCCAGGAATCACCATTCTATTCTCTGCTTCTGAGAGTTTGACTATTTTAGATACCTCATGTAAGGGAAATCATACAGTATTTGTCCTTCTGAGACTGTCTTATTTCACCTAACACAGTGTCCTCCATGTTCATCTGTGTTGTCTCAAATGGAAGGATTTCCTTCTTTTTAAAGCCTGAATAGTATTCCATATATGTATATATACATACATATACATATAAACACACACACACACATATATATAACACATTTTCTTTATTTATTCATCTGTCAGTGAACATTTGAATTGTTTCCATATCTTGGCTATTGTGAGTAGTGCTACTTTGATCATGGAGGGGTACAGATATCTCTGCAAGATCCTGATTTCAATTCTTTTGGATATATAGTGAAATATTGTAGATCATTTGGCAGTTATATTTAAGAGATTTAAAGGAATTTCCACAGTTTTCCATAGTGGGTACACCATTTTACATTCCCACCAAACAGTGCATGAGAATTCCAATTTCTCTGCATCCTCACCAAGACTTGTTATCTTTTTGTTTTTTGATAATAGCTATCCTAAAGACTATGAGGTGATTATCTCATTATGACTTTGATTTGCATTTTTTGTTGATTAGTAATGTTAAGCAATTTTTCATTAAAATAAAAGTGAATAATTTAGTTTTTTCTTTCCTACAAACCATCACTTGAGATTTTCAACTTAAGTAGTATAAAGTCATATGTAGTTTCTATAATTTGAATTACCTTCTTACCTATTTTATAAACACTTTGACTTACAATTTTGTATGTTTTCTTTCTTTTAAATTAGATTTGTGAGAGAAATTGTCTTTATTCCTCTCTTTCGTTTTTGCTTTTCTTCCTTCTGACCCTGAGATAGACCCAGAAGCCTAGATCTAAAGTAGTAGGGGCAGTGGTAATGATTTCACAATGTAAACATATATCAAATCATCAGGTTGTACACATTTTATAATTGTATTTGTCAATTGTATCAATAAAGCTGGGGAAAAATAAAGATGAAATAAAGAGGCAGGAACATAATTAAGAGCATTTCCATCCTTGGGAGGTAAGCTGACCCATCCTATATGAGATGTAATAGGATGAATCACAAAACAAATAATAATAACAATTACTATTTGTTTTTTTAAATATGCTAACCAATGTTCTAACTATTATCTCCTGAATGCTACCTTAGCCAATGAATTATAGAAAAACTCAAATTTGCTAACCATTTTGAATTTCTTGTTTAACTTATTCAACAAACATTCCTATAGCACTAACTAAGTGTCAGGCACTGGGCTGAGCACTTTATAAATAATTCATGTGATTTTCATGATGGCAGTATTACTTTTCCAGCTTTAAAATTGAGAAAACAGACATAGCAAGATTAAATAACTTGCCCAGGATCACAAACTAGTAAATGATGGAGACAAAATTTTAACCCAGTCTGGGTACAGAGGCCACACTTTTAAGCACTGCGTTATGCTATATGTTAATTTTTCACACAGTAACTCTTTTGTTAAATACTGCAGACATGTATTAGTTGTGCTTTTAGGATTTAAAAGAATAGCATGGGCACACACCTTGAGAAGAATATCAAGAGAAAGCTACACTAGCATGGACAAGGCAACAGAAGTGCCTAAGGGCAAAAATGGCAAGAGAAATGGATTAGGAAGGCCAGAGTAGTAATCTGTAATAGCACAAAGTGGTAAGTGATAATTGACATCAAGCTGTGAGAAATTCAAATACCAATAAATACTAGTAGAGAATGCAATGAGAGTCCAGGCTTCTTAGAGTTACATTGGTTGGGCCTTGAACATTTTAGCTGATAATTATAGAACTAAGGAACATCTTTATTACATTTAGGCTCACCTAAAAATCTTTTTGAAGGAAAAAAAGAGAGATGGCATCTCCAGAGTCCTAAGGGGTAAATGACGTGAATTAAAATTTATCCACTAAGCTATCATTGACAAATGAACATAAATGTAGGATAGTCTCAAATACTCAGGAACTCATAAAATGTGTCTGAAAAGTCCAAGACAATCCAGACACAATCCGGCTATCTTAAAGATGAATCAACAAATTAACACAAAAGGTTAAGACACAATAAGAAAAAGAAAACTATCAGAAAGTTCTGAATCCACTTAAACATAGCTTTAAGTATGGCTACAAAACAAAGTAATCATTACAGTTCTTGAGTTTAAATTCCATAATGTAACAATCATGATGTTTTCAGTGTAATAATATAGAATGAAGTAAATATTTATGGAATAAAAAATCTGAAGAAAATGCCAATAAAAATGAGTCGAGGGAGGACTTGAGAAGGGAAAATGGTGAAAGAGAGAGCTAATGTAAAAGAGGGAATGTCTTTGACAGAGAGTCAAACAAAAGATAAAATTTCATTTCTGAAGTTGATGCATTGAAAGATATTTTTTTAGGGGTGCCTGGGTGGCTCAGTCGTTGAGTGTCTGCCTTCGGCCCAGGGCGTGATCCCAGGGTCCTGGGATCAAGCCCCACATCAGGCTCCCTGCTCTGCTGGGAGCCTGCCTGTTCCTCTCCCACTCCCCCTGCTTGTGTTCCCTCTCTCGCTGTGTCTCTGTCAAATAAATAAATAAAATCTTTAAAAATATATATATTTTTTAATCACATTCATGAAAGATACAAATGCCATTTTAAGTGGAGGTTTCAGAAACATAGATTGTACTTTTATTAAGGCAAATGTGTACCAACTTTTAAAAATTGAACATTGAGAAATTGATTCTGGAAGGGGTTGAATTTTTTTCTTTTTGCACTTTATGTCATCCCATTGTGTTCTAACAGGGTTTTCAATGAGAAGTCTGCTGTAATTCTTACTTTTGTCCTACTATGTGTAATATATTGTTCTCCCCCCACTCCTTTGGCTGCTTTCAAGATTTTCTCTTTATCTTTGGATTTAGCAGTTTGAATATTATATGTCTTGATTTAGGTAGGTATATGAGTTTTGTTTGTTTTGTATTTATCCAGTTTGGGCTCTATGAGTTATTGGATCTCTGGATCTTTCATTATTCTTGGAAAATTTTTGACTATTATCTCCTTTAATATTTTATATTTAATATTTGTAATATATTTATTTATATATTTAATATTTATAATATAATTTTTTATATTTTAATATTTACTTGGTACTTGGTTATTGCCTATAGTGGAAAGAGTATTATTTTTTTAGTAGTTAGTGGAAAGAGTTAGTGGAAAGAGTGTTATTTTTTGTCTTAGTCTGGCCTGTCTTAAGCAAGTCTTGGATCCCTGGGCTTGTGAGATGTGGCTTCTCCAGTGGTCTCACCCCTCCTTTCCCATTGAAGCCAAATTCTGGCTTTTTACATTCAGGAGGTCCTTCTCCCTCCCCAACAGAATAACTCTAATGATTTAGGATGATTTAGGCCCGAAAGTTTCTTACCACTTCTATCCAAGATCAAGGGCTTTCTTTTTTTAGCTTTTACCATTTCCCCAGCTGCAGTAAATCTTCATCTGTGTCCTAGAGGTAGCAAGATTTGCTTACCTTTCCTGAGAGGCTTAAGGCCTTTTGTTCTCTAGGTACATAGGACCCAAACAGTTTGTGTCTTTCTCACAGGGGAGGCCTTTCCTTCTCTCAGGTCTGCTCTACTGACAGAGATTTTCTTTGGTCCCCCACTCAATCTTTTTCATAAGTATCCCCACAGAGGCATATTAGAATTCCTGTGAATTGGTGCAATATCCCCTTGTATATGTGATCTCCAGGGTTTTTATATTCTCACACAAGCCCACACTGGGTCTTTAGCAATATGCTAAAAATCTTAGCTACATTTTTCTTGTCTGCTTGAATGGTGCCTGGCATATCTTCCTCCTGTGCTCTGCCAAAGGAGAACCAGTATTCACACCCCATCAACTTGGAGGCATCAGTTGTTCCTTAGATTCCAGGCTGCTGGTTTGACCTAAAAAGATAGTTTTCTAGCCAGTTCAAGGAAAGTTAGGATTTTATGGTTTATTTAGCTTTTCTTTGTTGTGGTGGTTATTGTTGTTGTTATTACAGTGGAACAGTACTCTAGTTTTCTACATTTGAGGCAGAAGCAGAATATTTTCCTACTCTTCATTGTGGTTCTTCTGTTTTAATATTTTCTTGCTGTTGCCTTTATCATATCTTCCTTGATATTTGTATTATTTCCTTTCTTTTTTGGTTTTGTGTTTTAATAGATACTTTGTTTTATTCTTTTAGTGTACTTGTTTTCATTAGAGGTATACTACCCTTAGGGAGGGCATTTTAAAAATTCTGTGGGACAGTTTTGTTTGTCCCAATGATTCAAAGGGACTCTTGATCTTTAATGGGTAGATAAATACTCAAAGCTAGACATCCTGCATCATGAAAGAAAGTTCCACATATTGAAGAATTTTCTCTTGCCACACAATTTTAAACATCCCACTGGACATGTAAATAAAAACAATAGCAGTTTTAGAACATATATTTATTTTATACAGAAACACAATTTTAAAAATAATTTGTAGTAAATACTGAATTTTATAGAATACGACTACTTTCTTTTGTACTTGACCACATTCTGATCACTGTTTTGGAGATAACTTCTCCAGTGGCAATGTTGCTTATATAGTTTAAGTCACCAATACAACATACCTCTATCAGTGTACCTTTCTAGCTTTGGCATTCAGTTATTCTTTGTAAAGTTATGGACGTCTAACTACTTCATTTATGTCTTCTAGTAGTATCTACATGAGCATGTACGTATTGGAACAATTGTTTGTTTTGTAAGCCACTGAGATTCTGGTATTGTTTGTTACACAACATGATCTAGCAAAGCTAACACATACAATTTAATTCCCTAGCACAATTTGTGTTTCTTGGAGGAAAGTTGTGAGTCAACTCGCCATCTCTATCAGTCTTGTTTCACTTACATGCTAATAGTAGAACATTGCTGATGCTTCTAGAATGTGAATGAGACCATTCCTCATTTCTAGAACTGCTATAGGTATATCTCTGGTTTTTTGCTATTGACTGAATTGTTCCCACGGGAATCTTTATAAGGTGGGATGTCTTATGCTACCTTCCCCAACTTAATACAGAAGGCTTCCATATTCAATGGTGCTAGTTACCTTGGTTCACAGTGGTTCCATCCCAGACTCCTCTGTAAAAACTCAAGAGAAGGAAGGTAATAGAAACCTAAAATTTCCATTTCCTATGAACACAGGAAGGATAAAGAGATGGAAACAAGAGATAAAGACAAACCCCTGAAAAGACAAAATTAGTACTTTATGAGGCCTCCCTGGTTTATTCACCACAAACCCATTTTTTAAATGTAGCTTGTCACTGAAAATAAAGCCCCATTCAGAGAAGCTGAAAGAAATTCACAAACTCTGAGGAGCCAGATGGTCTTTTATTCATAAAACTCTATCACTTCAGGATATTATAAAAGTTTTAAATAAGTAGAGGCCATAAAATATACTGCATTTCAACCTGAAAGAAGATATTTTTTAAATGTCAATACATTAACTTCTGTGTACAATAGTCAATGAATATGGATAAGTTGTTTTGACTTTAAACTGCTAGAAAGAGGACATTGGTTGTTTTTCCAGTTTAGAGTATTTCTTTTTCTCTTTAATGGCAAGGCAAAGGACAGATGACTGAAATGGGTTGACTACAATTAAGAAATAAAAGAATAAAATTGATAGGTGAATTTATTACTTTCAGGTATTTAACATTTTTGAGACATTTGTGTATGACATTTAACATGGTAATAGGTTCTCAGACTGTCTGAAAAGGAAAAAAGTGGAGTGAAAACTATAAGAAAGTAGAGAATGAGGAGAGGGGGAAAGGGAGGAAGGAGGGAAAGAAGAGTGAGGGTAGGAAAGAAAGAAGAGAAAGAGAAGGGAGAGAAAAGAGGAAAGGAGAGGAAAGTAGTAGACAAGAAAAGTAAATAAGAAAGCAGGGCAGTTATTTGCCAAACAACCTTATCCAAAGTCTTATGACAACTATCTTTTCTCATTATAAAGAGGTTGCTCCACGATGTCCACAATAGCCAAACTGTGGAAAGAGTTGAGATGTCCATCTGCAGATGAAGGGATAAAGAATATGTGATAAATAGATAGATGATAGATGGATAATGGAATATTACTCAGCCATCAGAAGTGATAAATACTTACCATTTACATCAACATGGATGAAACTGGAGTGTATTATGCTGAGCAAAATAACTCAATCAGAGAAAGACAATTATCATACGATTTCACTCGTACATGGAATATAAGAAACAGTGCAGAGGATCATAGGAGAAGGGAGGGAAAACTGAGTGGGAAGACATCAGAGAAGGAGAAAAACCATGAGAGACTTTTAACTCTAGGAAACAAACTGAGGGTTGCTGGAGGGGAGGGTACGTAGTTCACAGTAGTAGTTCACAGAAATTACCTTTACAGAGCTAGCCCACTCCTATTAAATGATCTTGTTAAGACCTAATGATTTGCTTTAGAATCCAAGTCTGCATCACTGTATCACAGTTGGAACATTTGCCTCTTATAATGACAAGTTCTGCTTATGTATGCCTTTTAGAAAAAGGAGATGGCCAGGAGGGGGGGAGTAGTACTTCATTCCTCATGTTTTCCAAGAGTAGAAAAATGAGCAACAAATAGGACACTTTCAAGATAATTGTCTTTTTTCCTTAGTTTAAAGCAACTTTTTGAGAGATTATCTTTACAAATAACAGTTGACAAAGAGCACAATAATTTGCACATATTACATGTGAACTGTATAAAATTCCTTTTGGAAGAAAGGTTTTTATATATGAAAATCCAGGCAAAAATGTACTAAACATATGAGAGTTCACTGATTGATTCCTCCTTATTTTGCTGGGTTGAAAGTCTTTATGTAGCTACATTATTCAGTAAGTGATTTTTGTTATGGTATATCAGTTTAAGTAAAGAGGCTTCAGGAGAAGTCTTTTAGTGGAGCAAGAACATCTTTGCCAGCGCCATTTGAAATCATTACAGTACACAATTACAGGAACCCAAAAGTAACGAAACACCCTATAGAAACTCAAAGGAAAAAAAAGCCATCAAAATTAATCCACTACTTTTGGATACCTCATTTACATAACAGTCAAGGGAAAGAGAGCTAGCTTCAAACATCACTTAAAAAGAAAAATTAAAAACAGAAAAAAGAAAATCCCTGTATTAAGCATGTGCCATGTGCAGTCTGTTGTAGATGAAGTTGGAAAAATAAAGGAAACCATCCTTAATCTTGAGAGCTACAAGTTTTATGAAGGTGCAGTTTACTCTTGTTTTCCTTGGTTAAAAGCAACAATAACAAACAATTATTGACAGTTTTCTGTTTCATAATCCTATTAAATCTCTAATTAAGAACAAAGAAAATAATAAAGACTTCCTGGAATGAATATTTTCAAACCTTCAAACTATAGCCCAGCGTCAGCCTCTCCCCATCTTCAAGGGATCTTTAAGGGTAAGCTTTCTCTCTAGCACAGGAGAGTAGAGATTTGGCCCGTCAAATGGCTCCTGAGCCATCCTTCAGCAGTTGCCTCTCCAGGCCTGTGCTCCTTTCCAATCCAGTGTCAGCAACTCTTGGACCACAGATAACCGGCTGTAATCATGGGATGAGCTGCTGTTATTGTTGCTCTAACTTAAGTTTTAAAAAAGCACTTCAAATAGGACTATGCCTAAGACTCACTCCCAATCAACTAACTCAGGATCTCTGGGGTGGTCTGTCAGCATGGGTAGATTCTTAAAACTGCTCAGGTGTTTCCAATGTGCACCCTGGGTTGTGAAGGATACCTACAAGAACTCCATAGACGGTAGGCCAGAGTGTGCATTTGACATTCCAGGTGAATTTTAGAATTACATGCCTGGCACAAGAATCCCAGATGGGTTTGGCACTTAGGATTTGGATTTAAGATTTGGTCCTCTTTGAAATCTGTTCACCAGTGCTTTTTGCAATATGTCCCTCTGCCCCCTTTATTCCATTTATAGTACTGTTTTTCAGAGTATAATTTTTGCCCAGAATAATCACTCAACAGTGCAGACATACACACATGATCCTCATGGACAATGATTTTTTAAAATGATACAGCTTAAATTTATATTCAAGAAGAGAAACAGTTTCCCTAAATTCGACAAAATCTGTGGAAATTGTTCTACACAAGGAGAGATCAGTGCACATTATTATGCAGAGTTGCACAGACACCTAAAAAAAAAAAATAAAAAAATAAAAAGGAATGAGACACATTATAGAGTCCTGCCAAACAACAGAATCATCCTGATGGCAACTCTGAGTCACTTTAAAAGTGAAGGATTTTGCTTCATGGGGATGAACCCTACCCCCTCCAGTCTCTGTAGGTAGTAAAGGAATATTAACAGTATTTTTATTTTTTCTGTCCATAACCATTGAGGGCTGGAGATGAACTCGGTACTGCTATGCAGATCACATTACTACATTTGTACCTTCTAATACAGATTATGGAGATCAATCTCATTATCCACAAAATGGTAGAATACAAAGGGTGAAAGGAGGTAGCTTCTCGCTGCCTTCAGATCAGACCCTGTTAGAGGCACCCTTTATGTCCATCAGGACTTCAAGGAGGAAGTCAGCTGTAGTCTAGTACCTTTAACAAAAGAATCTACACAATATAATGTAGTGGGCTAATTTACATAAGACTTTTGAAGAGTTCCTTTATAAGAATTAACACAAGTCTGGAGAGTTCACCTGTAGCTTAAGTGAGCAAATAAGATTGCTTATAGCAATAAATTGTGCAAGATTTGTGGCTATTGCAAACGTCACAACTAAATATTTCTTCTCTAAGAGATTTTTTTTAACTATGTATTTAAACAGTTGAATATCACAGGGCTTCTTGTTCTTCTTCCTTTGAATATGGAAAAAATAGAAACTGTGATCATGATAACAAGAAACAAGATGAATAGAAATTATATAAAACATTTGCTGCAATTATCTAGTCTCTATCTCTTCATTCATTGTACTTTTATGGTTCCTAGAATGTTAATATTTGTTATCCTTCTCTTTATCTTACTACAAAGAACAGTAAAGAGCACAGTTCTGGAATTTTCAAAGAGTTATTTTTTTGTCAACAAGATTATTTTCTCCAACGGCCATTTATGATCTATAAGTTATTTAATTTTAACCAAGACTAATTTCATTTTTGAGGCTTATGATTTTGACTCCAAATAGAAGATTATTGAATAGCAGCTAAGTTAAAGCAAAGTATATAGAGTGGCTAATGGCAAACATGAAATATTCCTCATGTGAAAATTTTAAAATGTCTCCTGCGCAAGTACCTTTTGGACAATTTTGGTGTTAATCTATAACAAAACAGGCAAAACGAAGTTAAGCAGTTTTTTAACTAAAGAAATTCTCAGAGTTTTCCATATGGTTATGTGCACTATGAATCTTTGAGAGAAAAATATAGTACACAGCCCTTCTCAAACTTACCTGATTAAAAATACCTGTTTTATTTTGTTTTGTTTTGTTTTTCCTTAGAGTATCTTCCTTGAGTAGTTTTCTGGATAGCAAACATAGAGAAATCATGGGTTACCTTGCTATTCAAATGTGGTCAACAGACCAGCAGAAAAGGATCACTTTCTGTATTAGAAATGCTGACTCTCAGGTACCACCCAGACCTACTGAACTAGTATCTGCAAGATTCTCAGGGTGATGATACTTTGCATATCCAAGTTTGAGAACCCTTGAGTTAGGGGGTAATTCTGGGTTCAAGGTGAAAAATACTTATGTTTAGATAAGCATACTGCATAGTCATCTTTCTGCAATATAAGTGAAGGGGATCAGAATATGCCACCCCATAATATGCCACTTTAACATAAGGATTATTTTTAGCTGAAAGCAACTGAAAACCAACAGTTGCCCTCCCTTTATGTGTCTAAAAGCAGGGCATAAATTTTCCTTTGAACAAGGTGCCCACCTCCCATACCAGGTAGAGAAAAGACACTCTTATCATCTCAGATGGAGAGTTGGCACCAAGATGAGTCTTTCTAATTCCCCCAAATATTTCTTAGTCATTTCCCCATACCGTTGATGCCCCAAACCCTCTTGTCTTTGTTAAAATGGTATATTAGCCCAGAGTCTATTTCTTTGAGTTTTAATTCTTTGTGAACTCCTGTGCACATGAATATTAACAAAAATTGTGTGCTTTTTCTCTTATTAATCTGTCTATTGTTAGTTTAATTTGCATTGAAGTAAGAGAGTAGAGGAAAAGTTTTTCCTACCCAACATAAACAGGAATTGTTTTGCACAGGTGCATCCCAAGCACCCAAAACAGTATCTGTGGAATATCATAGGTATTCAATAAATGTCTTTGGATGTAATGGCTTATTATTCTATCCAATTGATTAATTATGCATTATATGCTCCTCATGGTATTTAACCTTAATGGAACATTATCTAGATTTGCTGCCTCAAAGAGTTAATTGTTGGTTTAAGAAGATATGGTTGTCTTTCCAGGAGGCATCACTACAGAATAACTTTCAGCCTCCCAGATAGACTTAAATTTATTGCGTACGTTATTAAGGATTTTTTTTAAAAACCTGGCTGTGGGATAATAATAAATATAGATCCTATAGGTCATGAAAGTGAGATTTCCTGCAAGTGTTTTATCATTCTAATACCTAGAGTGACTGTATTTCAGCAACTTTTCTCCAAATTCTTCAAGATCAATTTCTTCTTACTCTATGAGGTTTTCTTTCTGAAATGATTTCTTTGGTGTATGACCTTCATTCTGGGCCTCTTTCTTTCTCCCTTCTTTGACTCTCAGAATTACGTTTTTACAGATTGAAAGCCTTAAACTGCCACATGATTCCTAACACAAATGTGATTTGCAATTAAGCTCCTGATTTCTATAAATCAAGATAATGTATTTAACTCCTATTAAAAGAAATTATAAAATATAGACACATTTTATGATTCAATAATGTGGAGCTTTCATTTCTAAAAATACTATAAAAGCATAATTCAAGATAAATATGTAGTTAATGAAATCAAGGGCATCTTTATCTGATGACAAGTGTGTTACTGCTTATATAGGGTTTGAGATATAATGAAGAATCTCCTTCCCTCTACTAAAACCACAAAATAGTTCCCCTTATAACATTAATACAGACTTAAACTTGGTCAGTAGTAACTCTGTAAGAAATCCAAACCTTCACCTCTGGCCTTGAATTTTCTTCTTTGTCTGTCTTTTCTAGCTAATCCCTCCATACCCTGCGCTGTAACCCACTGGACTGCTTGACATTCCTGAGCATTTTATTCCTATGGGCCTACTCTCAAGCCGTTTCCTGAAATACTCTCCCCAGTCTTGTCTCTTCTCATTTCTCTGCCTATATTCCTATAAATTAAATTCACACAAAGTATAAACCCTTCAGAGCATAGCTCAACTATTCTTCTTAGGCTGAACTCCACTGTACTGGGTGGTATTTCTCTTCCAGATAAACCACTTTATATTATTCTGTTTGGGAATGTCTTGGTTCCATATCTCACTACATATGCCCAATTAGGTCTTGCTAGATTAGAGCTGCTCAGGGATGGGTGTCATCGTTTTTATCTGCATATTCCTAGTACGTAGATCACAGACTCATTCATAAGCATTATAAAGAACTTTAAAAAAATGACAGACCAGTGAATAAATGAATAATGCCACAAAAAGTATATAAGCAATACAACTCTTCTAAGCAAGCCGTATCCAAATCCAATTTATTATGTCATTCCTTTCTTTATTCAGTCTTCAGACACTTTACATAATATTGTTTTAACAACAACCGCAATTTATCAAGCATCCACCATGAAGCAAGTACTGTGCTCGGTTCTTTGATACAGAGAGACAAGTACCTTTCTCAGAAGTACTTATGGCCTTCTCAAATTCCAAAAAATAAATAACTTCCTTGGCAGCTGTGTCTTTCAAGAAATTAATCCGTTTTCATCTAAATTGTTAAATTTATGGGCTTAAGTATTCCTACTTGAGCAGGCGTTTATGCACGTTCGTGTTCTTAGCAGATTTATTTATAACAGTCAAAAGTGAAATAAGCTAGATGCAAAAGGACAAATACTATATGATTCTACTTATATGAGGTACCTAAAATAGTCAAATTAAGAAAGACAGAAAGTAGAATGATGGGGCTTGGAATGGAATGATTTTTACCTATTAGATTTGTAAAAATTTCAAAGAAATAATATCCAGAGTTGGCAAGTTCCTCATCATGGTGCAGGAAATACAAATTGGTACAAAAATTTTGAAGGGCAATCATAAGTTTAATCAGTATTTAAAATTGGCATATCCTATGACCCAACAATTATTTATAAGAATTCATCTGATATATATTTTTAAAAAGATGCTTACTACAATATGATTATAATAAACTATTGAAAACCAAACAGTCATCATAGAGAATTTCTTTAATTATCAGTTGTTAATACCATGGAATACCATGCAACAGTTAAAAATAATCAACTAAGTGTATATGCACTATCATAGAAATCTCATAGATATGTTAGTAAGTAAAAAGATGCAGAAAAACATCTATAATATGATCCCATGCCTATAACAAAAATTAAAATAAAATTACAGAAAATCCATATTTGATTTGTTTCTGAGTGGTAATAAAGGGAGGCTTTTTTTCCAGACATGATTTTTTTCCAAGAACGTATTCATATTTTGTACATGTATTTTATTTTTAGAATATATGGAATGCAAACACTTGTGTATTTTTAGAAGTAAAATTTTAAATAGGGAAACATAGAAGACTCAGAGGCTTTGAAATTCAGAGGTTCTAAAAGCTCAAAATATGCATGTCAGAATCAAGAAAAGCCTGAATGAAGACTCCACTAAAGCTCTGTAGTGGAGGGTCTGTCCATAGTCTTTCTTCACCTCAAAATAGATGATTCCCAGGGTTTTTGTGGACTTCTGTTCTTTCCTCCCTCTCTCCCTGATTGTCCTCAGAGCACTGGTCAAGAATGATGGTCCTGAGTAGGGATTAATCCAAAGCAGTGAAAATCTCCCACAATCCCTCCTGACCCAAATTTCTTGAGCACTGGTCAAGAATGATGGTCCTGGGTAGGGATTAATCCAAAGCAGTGAAAATCTCCCACAATCCCTCCTGACCCAAATTTTTGCCCAACCTTCACCAAGCTTTACTTACTTAGTGTTGGAGCCCAATGGGTCTTAACATGGCAGCCCCACCATCAGCAACCATACCACACCATGGAGAAGAGCCCAATAGCCTGAGATTGACACCCCTCTTTCTCACCATGTATAAAAAGCAGGTGGTCATTAAGTGTCCCCAAGGAGATGCTCAGTTGCGTGTATGCTTTTTTAAGGCTACTCATGTTTTAGTAAGTTTTCCTGCCAATGACTCTTTATCAGAAACAGTAAAGGTGAGATATCATTTAGTTAAGACGGGTAGTCCTGTTTATGAGAGGCCAGGAACTGTCTTAGAAACTGTGCAAAATCATGTATATGCATTGCTCAATTTAGCTTCCTAAGTTAATTATGAGATAAGAGTTATTAACATCCTCATTTTACAGGTGAGTAAACAATAGTAGTTTAAAAGTATTGAGTAACTGTCCAAGTTCACTTGGTTAGTGAGTTGTTAAGATTTAACCCCAGATTCAAACCCAATCAGTCCAATCCCTAACCCTGTAGACTTAACTGCCACACAAGGGCTTAATATGGGCTTAACAAGGAAAGACTATAACTCCCCAAAATGCAACATACGGCTTACAACTTTTTAATGCAAGCTGTTTGCTTACTACTGAGGATATTTAAATGACCAGAGTTACATGAAATAGCAGAATCATGTGCAACAGTATGAGGGGACTTGACTGATTTCATTTTTTTTTATTGTTTAAAGATTTTATTTATTTGAGAGAGAGTTGGAGGGAGGGAGAAGGGCCAGAGAGAGAGAGAGAATCCTTAAGCAGACTCCCCACTGAGCATAGAGCCTGACTCAGGGCTTAATCCCAGGACTCTGAGATCGTGACCTGAGCCAAAACCAAAAGTCAGCCACTTAACCGACTTGAACTACCCAGGCACCCTTTGACTGATTTCATCTGACAGCAAGATCATGTCATCTTTCCCAGTTTACAGGTAACGCCAGCAACAGGTTTAAAATCAACTTAGTGCATATCCATTCAGGATTCATTATGCTGGAAAACCTCCCCCTTACATTCATCAATAAGGATAAATTCTTTCCTGAGGAGCCCTCAGAAAAGCCCATGTCAAGAAATGGGCTTCAAAGTTTATTCAGATTTTAAACACCTTAAAAGTTAGGGTAGATAACCCTTCCCTATCTCCAACATAGGGTCTGCCATGCAGTTCTCTAGACTCCTATCAGGAAAGCATACTCTTTTACGTTTGCTCCAGGCTGGAGATCTGAAAGAAGCAAAGAAATGCTTTAACTGAGGCTCAGTGCAAGAGAGAATTCACATCTGGTGCCGAGATATCTTTTCCCTACATTTCCAGCCATGTAAAACAGGGATTTAATGAGAAGAGGAAGCTGGAATAAATGAGAGAGGCCTCCAAATTTTAATGACTTAATACTTTTACTTCAGAACCCATAAACAACTCCTACCATCTGGCCTCATTTTATTTTTTATCACACCGGAGGGAATCTCAGCCTACTACATGATTTAGAAAAAAAAAATCAAATCAAATCAAATTCCTCCTTCTCCCCAAACCCCACTACCAGCTCTGAGCACAGAGTTTTGCAAAGCAAATCTTTGCTATTATTCTTACAGAGAAAGAATTCTGGCGTGGATGAAAAAGAGCTCAGAGTAAGACAAGCACAAAAGGTATTTTGTTTCTTTCAAATCAGTGTAATTTATACAGCTGTGTATAAGACCAAAGCTGTTTCAAGGAAGCAGATGTGAGCAGGGACTTTTGGGTTTTGGCACCATGTCCGTCAGAGCTGTTCTCCCTCTACCTTTAGTGTCTCCATTCAAACAACCAGGAAAAAATAGGGTAAAGAGAACCCTGAATGAAAACAACCGAATTAATTAGACAATAACGACCGTTACTCTGTATTCTTTAAGAAGCTACCTCACTTTAAAAATATCTTTTAAGATAAGCGAGTAGTATACAAGTTATAAGTTTAAAGAAAGCAAGTTGTCTCAAGTTTTAGAAAGTTCATCTCTTTGTTAATGGGTCTGACACAGATTGGAATTTTCAGACAGGGCCAACTTTTACCCAGAGGTGAATTTGACACATACTTTCATACTCAAGAGAAGAAAAAAAGCAAATGAAAGAGTTGAATTTGTTGAATGAATGAATAAATTAAAAATAAAAATGTCTTTCCATCATTATTGCTTCTGTTCAAATTGAATATACAGTTTTCATTTGTGGGCCAAAGCTCATTTTGCTTTTTTCTACGTTATCAATGTGTCTTTTGATTGACCCCAAACCAATTCAACCATGTATAAAGGAAGTAGCCCTATTGATTCCTCAACTCTTTATCTATGCTTTAATATCTGTGAAGAGGGCCTATTTGGTATGGGAGCATAAAAAATAGCTAACACTCATTGAGTGCTGTGTAGGGTCAGGCAGAGAGTGAAAAGCATTCTCTATATATTACCTCATTTAATCCCCACAATAGCCCAACTGAAGTTTTTATTATTGTTATTATTTTTATTTACACATGAGGGATCTGGGCTTCAAAAATGTTGAGTTTGCACAGCCAATATGTGGCAGTGCCAGAGTTTAAAGAGCACAGCTTTTTGAAACTGTGCTCTTAAATATGACATTGTATTAGAAAGAGCATAGGCTTTGGAGATCTCCAGACCCTAGAGCCAAATCCCAGCTTAATCATTTACTAGCTGTGTGACATCAGGAAAATTGTTTCACCACTCTGAGTCTCAAATTCCTCAACTGTAAATATAACAATAAGACAACTTAAAGGATTATTGGGAAGTTTAGAAACAATTTAGCATAGACCCTGATTCATAAGGGATTCTAAATACATTGAGCTATTGGTTTAGTTGTTTTTAATAATATTAAAGAGCCCAATAATAGTAAAGAGCCCATTCCATTCCAGTAGCTTGCTGACAATTTGGAACATATGATTCTATGGCTTCCTTCTCAGGTCTGTCCTTTAAAAGTCAGTGAATTTTTAAAGAACATTTTGAAAATAAATAGGTCAAATTACCTTTCTACCTTTTCAAAAGAAAAAAATTCCACTGAATACCTTCCCACTTTCATTCCTAAGGGCTAATATAAAAGCTGCCATATCAGCAGAGAGTGTGTTATTCTAGAATGTTTTCTCTTAGAACTTTGTGGAATGCACTTTTCTCTTAGAATTCCATTTCTCTTCTCTTTTGAGAGCACAAAGGCAATAGCATCGTGTCAGCCACTGCAGAGCTGCAAAAGTGTTTTTTTTATTTCTATTTTGCACATGAAAATTAAATTTAATTATTCCTCAACATGTCAAAGGCACTCATCAAGTTAGGCTGGTTTATGCTGAGCAGAAACTGTGAATAAGATTTAATTTGGAAATACTTGTTTCCAAAAATCTTCCTGAACTCGGAGGAAGAATTACTATTTGTGGAATACATATGGGAAACCTACTGTGCTGACTAAGAAATGCCATTTGAGGTGGAAAAGCTGTGAAATGCACTGCACCTATTAATTCCACCACATAGTAAATCTTTCACTGAAAAGTTATGCACTATAAAGCTTTGTCCCTAGGAACCAGCCCCCAGGAAGTTATGATTGCATTAAAGGAGGCAGTAGGGATTTACGGAACTTATCAACCTTATCAAATTTGATAGAATCCTTTCAAAAGAAAAAAGATTGCTGACAGGCAAAAATGTGGTCATTTTGCATGTTTAGGGTGCTTTGAAACTGTTGCATAAAATACTGGAAGAAAATATGTACTTAGGGTATAATAAGTTGTTTTGAGCCTCAGTTACTTCGATGGACCAAAAAAAAAAATGCAACTGAGGAAAGAAAGAAAGGGGATATGAGAGCGGGAGATATGCTGGTAGTTGAGCCCACACAGACTTTGCTGTTGGGTGGCTTTGAATCTAATTCTTAGTTCTGCAGTTTACTATGTGTCCTTGAGTAAGTTAATTACCCATCATAAGCCATAGTTTCCTCATCTGTAAAATGAGGAAATGATGCTGTTGGATGGTCATGAGGATTAAATGAGATAAAATATGTAAATTTCTTGTAGCTAAGAGGCCAATAAATGGCAGTTCTCATGTTTCTTGGTTTAGTTGTTGCATTGTTTGAGGAGTGAATGGAAGTGGTAAGGAAGCAGTATCTAAAAATGATTTCAATGAGGACAAATGTGATTCTGATGGGACAGGCAGAGCATGTCTGGGAGATGAGGATCTGACATCAGTTTCAAACACATAAAATTCCAGGTGCACGTAGGACCAAAGAACTGGACACACATTTCTTTAGTCTTTGAGATGAAAGCTATTATCAGGAGTTAGATAAAGGAGATCTTTAAATCAGCCAAATTCTTTTAAAAAGGAGAAGAACTCCAGTAGATTTATGCCATTCCCTAATAAATATTTGAAAAATATAGAGGAATTGTATACTAGTCAGGGTTCTTCAGAAAAGTCATGGGAGCTGAGAAGTCCCATGATCTGACATCTGCAATCTAGAGACCAAAGAAGGCTGGTGGTGTAGTTCCAGTCTGCGTCTAAAATTCTGAAAATCAGGAGAATTAATGGTGAAAGTTCTAGTCCAAGTCTGAAGGCCTGGGAACTGGAGAGCCAACAGTGTAACCAATCAGTCAGGCAGAGAGAGAATTTTCCCCTTCCTCCACAGTTTGTTCTGTTTAGTCCTCAATGGATTAGCTGATGCCTACCCACCCTGGGGAGGGCAATCTACTCAGTCTACAGATTCAAACCTATTCTCTTCCCGAAAAGCCCTCACAGATATATGCATTAATAATGTTTAACCAAATATCTGGGCACCTGTGACCCAGTCAAGGTGATACATAAAATTAACATTTTCAGAATGTACATAGAATCCAGTGGAGTTGTGGGCACCTGGGTGGCTCAGTCAGTTAAGCATCTGACTCTTGATTTCAGCTCAGTTCATGATCTTCGGGTCATGAGATTGAGCTCTGACCGGCTCTGCACTCAGCACGGAGTCTGCTTCAGATTCTCTCCCTCTCCCTAAGCCCCTCCCTCTCTCTATTTCTCCCTCTCTCCCTCTCTAAAATAAAAGTAAATGAAATCTTCTAAAAAAAAGAATCCAGGAGAATTATGACTGGTGACAAAGTTAGAGGAGTCCACATTTCATAAACAGCTACCAGGAAAAGGGAATTTGACTCTTCTAAACACTTTTATGGTTGTAGTAATAGGTACTAGCAATAACATTGTTTATAGTAATGAGAAAAAATCCTTTATATTAGTTAATTTCTTCACCATAGGCAAAAATGCATTAGTATCTAATATCTTAGGTATGCAGCCCTATGAGGTGGTCAAGGCCAATCATATTATCCTCAACTTACAGATGAGTAAAACAAAGCTAGGAGAGGTAAAATGGTTTGCATGAGCTCATTCAGCTAAAAGTAGGAAAACACAAAAAGCATAAAAGTTCATCTGACTCAGCCCAGCATCCTCAACACCACACGACACTGCCTATTATTATTCCTAAATATTTAAAATTAATAAATTTTAAAACGATATGTTCTTTTCTAGGACCTCCATCTATCATAAAACAAATTTTCAAATAGCATTTAAAAATATCCTGTTTATAACAAATGTTACCTTTGGGACATCAGTTAGTTTGGTGCAATCCCCCTTGCTACTTATGTAACGAGGTTAGAATTTCCCATAAATGCCATGCGGAAGTCTTGATACCTAAAGTAATTACATGCCATGTCAATCGCTATCTCTTACTTCTTGCCACTGCTGCCCCTACTTCAATGCACAATCTTGCAGGGACAGAAAATAGCCATGTTCCTAGACTTTGAAGATAAAATGATGAAGTGCCAAAAGGAGGTGACAGGTTATGAATGGGTATCATTTATTCACATCTCAGGGCAATATCTACAGACTCTAAGAATTCTGATAGCAATTTCTTAACACCGTTTACTGACAATAGCATCCATATTTTGGGTTTGTATTTCTGAGTGCTGAAATGTAGCAGGGAGATTAAGAACACACAGACGTACACACACACAATTATAATTAGTTTTGGCAGCTACCATATCTCGTCTATGAAGAAAGGGCAGCAGTTGATTACAAATATAGTTATAGGTAGTAGTGTGGTTGTTTTTGTTCAGAAAAGTTCATGCTGGTGAAATGACTTTTAGTTAAAAATCTGGCTACTTTGTACTTTATATTTAGGAGATTTAAGTGTTACACTTACTACTTACTATTTTAATTCATTTTCTATCTTCCACAGCTTTTAAATTGGACCATTTTATCAACTTCAGTGAAAATAAAAAGCACAAACACTATTTACTTTTCTTTGTCTCTCCTTCTTGCTATATCATCTTACACAATAATTGTGCCAAAAATTCTCAATATTATTACTTACTGACTTCTCTGCATGGCTATGTGCCTTCTTAAATGTTTATATAATTACACACATATGTTACAGATCCTGAATTCACATGACAGACTGATAGGGATTTTAGAGACTACCTGATTGAGGCATGACCAAAGTCCCCTCATTTTATAAAGAAAACTAAGGCTCAAGGAGTCAGGTGACTTTCCCAAGATTACATAGCTAGCCAGTCAGAATTGGCAAAAGAACTTAGCTTTTAATCCAAGGTTTTTCCATTTTGCTTCTATAAAGACCATAAATGTAGATGTTAGTATTTTTCATGAATTAACATTTAGCAAAAGGCTATGATTCTTCTCTCAACAGAAGTTGATAGTTTTCCTCTTAGGCATAATGACTTTTCCTGCATATTACCCAGCAATTGACCACTTATGTGATGTGTGAAGGCTGAATTTTACCCAGATTTACAACATTTAGGCAATCGAGCTTTTCATTTTGAGGTGGTTTTGTAGGGCCTGTCATTACGGCTATCTGTCCTCTCTGGCTAGACCATAATTTGACCTTTTGCATTGAAAATTAAATTAAAAGAATTGCACTGTCTACCCTCTATCACATATCATGCAAGCAATCTCTAGATTTTCTATAATGATCACAAACCTCCAAAGCCTTCTTTGATAGCCCAAACAACCCTGGCCCCTGGAAATGATATAACTTGTGTGGTAAAAAGGGTGAGCATAATTATCTATAAGAAAAACTGTAGGACAGTTACACGAGAAGTGGCTGAAAAAAATCATGGAGGAGCTCTTAAGCCCCATGGAGTTCTTTTCCATCCGTCTTCTATAACAGAAGAGTAATAACACACGTCCATTTAGTGCTTGTCAAATTCAAGCTTATGTTTTTCTTCTGATCAAACATATTTCTGGTCTTGTTTACCATTCTTTTCCTCAAGGTTTTTCCTTGTTCATGTTTTACTCAATTATTGCCTAATGTGTTCCAGGCACTTTTCTAGGCATATTCAGATGAAGAAATATGGTGCCTGTCTTCAAGTAGCTCATTGTCTTATAAAAGTGACAGATTGGTAAAGATACGCATCTTTATATTCCTAGTGAAAACAGTCCAAACTCCAAATGGCCTACAGCTTCAGCCCCTCTCATGTTACTCTTTGTGTTATGTTCCCCTTCTGGTCCATTGAGGTGTTTATCTTGCTTGAAAGCAATTATATCTTCTAACTGTTCTCTGTATGAGTGATCTATCATGAGGTGTGTTTAGAGCAGTGCAGGGCTTCTCAGCTTAATCTTGAAATTCAAAGTAATTGGAATAAGAAGTCCCCAAACTTGCTGTGGTTGTAAATATTTTATAAAATGTGGGAATTAGCTGTTAATTGAAAATTGAAAACAAATATGAGCCTCTTGGTTTTAAAAATATTTTATAAAGAAAATTATTTTAAACTGTTCATTAAAATAATTTCATGTAAAAATACTGTAATGAGTGCCCATGTACCCATCGCTTAGCAACTATTATAACCAGTCTGCTATCCTTGTTTTATCTTTTTTTCCTTTTCTCTTTTTTTTTCTTTAGTGGAAAGTGCTAAAGCATTTTAAAGCAATCCACAACATTATATCATTTCTCCCATAAACACTTAATACCTTAATAGAAAGAGTTTTCTTTTTTAAAAAAAGATTTATTTATTTATTTATTTGAGAGAGGGAGAGAGAGAGTGTGTGTGTGCACCAGGGTGGGGGGGGGTGCAGAGGGAGACAGAGTCTTAAGCAGACTCTGCCCTGAGCATGCCTGACCTGGGTCTCCATTTCACAATCCTGAGCTCATGACCTGAGCCAAAACCAAGAGTCAGATGCCTAACGGACTGAACCACCCAAGTGCCCTTAAAAGATGTTTCTTAAAACACATGCAAAAAGAATAACATTAACACACCCAACACAATTAACACTAATTCCTTAACATCATCTAATACCTTGTCTATGTTTAAGTTTCCCCAACCGTCTAAAAAACTGTCTTTGTACACTTAATAAGGGGCACACCTTGCAACTGGTAGATTGCTCTAGTAAGTATCTTTTAATGGGTATCCGTGTACTTCCCACCTCCCTTTTTAAATATCACTTATTTTGGATAAAAACTGTGGAATTTCTTTTTTTTTAATTTATTTTATTTTATTTTTTAGAGAGAGGGAGAGCTCACGTGCATGAGCAGGGTGGGAGAAGGGGCAGAGGGAGAAAGAGAATTTTTTTTTAAAGATTTTATTTATTTATGCGACAGAGATAGACACAGCCAGCGAGAGAGGGAACACAAGCCGGGGGAGTGGGAGAGGAAGAAGCAGGCTCACAGCGGAGGAGCCTGATATGGGGCTCGATCCCATAACGCCAGGATCACGCCCTGAGCCGAAGGCAGACGCTTAACCGCCGTGCCACCCAGGCGCCCTGAGAAAGAGAATCTTAAGCATGCTCCACTCTGGGTGGAGCTGACGTGGCTCAGAACATGACCTGAACCAAATCAAGATTCAGGTGCTCAACAGACTGAGCCACCCAGGCACCCCCAAACTGTAGAATTTCTTACATTCTGAATTTGGCTTATTGTATCTTTGCAGTGTAAATTAGCATACAGTATTCCATTTCCCTTTTTTTCCCCCTTATATCTAGTACTTATATCTGCAGGCTTAATTAGATCAAGTCCTTTTTTTCAGGGTTATCATATAGGGGGTGCTGTGTAATTTCTGTTGCATTACATCATGGCGCATAATATCTGTTTGGTTTACATTTGGTGACATTAAAATTAATTACAGGGCTCAGGTGGAGTCAGTTCAAATCCATTCATTATAATTTTCCATTAATCATTCACCTAATGGTTTTAGCAGACACCGTTGATTGTAACTTAGATTCATTATTTCATTAGGTATTACGAAATAGTTATTTTCTATCATTTAGACAAATGCATTTATTAGCTGTGATTCTTTTATTAAAGAAGGATTTTCCTTCACCAGTCATTTGGTGCCCTGAAATATAGTTAATACAGGAAAGGAAGGATAAATGCTTGATCCTCCACCTTTATTTATCAATTTTCAGAATAATGAGTTGGTGCCCTATCTTGCTTTTCTGCTGGGTCTCTATGGTGGTTTAAACTATCACAATATTATTTTTCATTTTCATTTAGCACTTCTTTTAGCACTTCTTTATCTTATATGATACCTTTTCTATGACATCTCAGTCTGCTTTCAAAAGGGAACTTTCTTTTAAGTTTTAAATTTTCTTAAGCCCGTAAGTCATGAATCTCCTAAAAATTCTTCTGCTTTGTATAAGTCAGCAAGGAAAAGAAGCCATGCTAGCTCTTTCAATCAATGGAAATGTAATCTAGAACACTGGTTACAAAAGTGGTGGGAGGTCTAAAGAAATACAAAGGGGAAGATATTAGTAACAGCAAGAGCTACTTCCCATGTAGGCTGAAGCATGCAAGGAAAGTGATGGTATGCAGTGCCCACAATAATGTTATCACTAAGGCCACTGGAGCACCTGCAACTGACTTTGGAACCACTGCTATTATCACCACTGCAGGAAGCCTGGCACTCACATTGCCACTTATGCTGCAGGAACTCAAAAGACTTCTGTCACTGTTGCTGTTAGAACCAGAGTACCTTAGCAATATGCTGATGGGGATGATAAAGCACTCCCTTCTGCCACTGCTGCTGGACTGAATGGTCTCAGAGGAACCGCGAGCCTGCATTTACTCTGTGCAGCTGTCACTGCCAGAGGAGCTACCAAAAGCCTTAAATAGGAAGAGAAATGGCTTCTTTCCCTCCTGCTTCTCCGTCTAGTCTCCTACGGTGCTTCGCATCGATAGAACCAAAACCAGAAGAACCACACTGGCAAGGGGGTCTGTGAAATGTAGTTTTCAGGCTTCTATCTTCCTGCAATATATAGCAAAGCATGACAATGCAGAAATGAAGCTGGTAGAAGATGGACGAATGACCACACACACTTCTTTTGGTAAATCCATGATTGCAGAGGGAGCCAACTCCTCCAACCGTTCACTAATACATACAGCTGCAGATGTTTTTTTAAAGAAGTCCTATGTTTCCTTGCTTACTATTCCATAAATAGGAAGTTTTGTGTCTGTCCATCGTGATCTTATAGTTAAATAAGAGTTAAACTTAATTTAGAAACTACTGAGAGGATTTTAGTTTCAAATAAATGGCATAAAATTAAAAACTGTAAGTATTGACATCAGACCAATTTTGAGATCAAACTATCTGGGCCACCAAAAGGAACCGAAGCCATGGCCTTTAGTGGTAACTTCAGATCCATAAAATATCATAGATAGGATCTCTAAGGAAAGCCTTCCACCATAGTGGATCTCTGCTAAGTGATAGCTTGTGTCTGGATCTAGGTTGGGGCCTTTCCAGATAATGAGTATACTGTTACTGCAGCCCCTCTGTAAACATGAGGGGAAGCCAAAGACATACCCTCGAATTCCTCACACTGTCTTTGTATCTGAATGCAGGTCACAAAACCTTTGTCTCTTATATAAATGTGTCAGTGACTGGGCTTTTTTCTTCTTAGTTACCTGGAATAAGACCACGGATCTCCCATCTTTTCCCCTTCATCTAATCAATGTTTTACCTTATAGACATTTCTCCAAATGCCTGGTAAATAGATGATACTTGGCTTTGTTTTCCAAGACAGCTAAAAATTTCCCCATTTATATACTCTCCTTTTTTCACTTTTTTTTAAAGATTTTATTTATTTATTTGACAGAGATAGAGGCAGTGAGAGAGGGAACCCAAGCAGGGGGAGTAAGAGAGGGAGAACCAGGCTTCCCGCTGAGCAGGGAGCCCGATGTGGGGCTGGATCCCAGGACCCTGGGATCACGCCCTGGGCCAAAGGCAGCCGCTTAATGACTGAGACACTGAGGTGCCCAACTTTTTTAGCTTTTTAAACAGGAATTAAAAAGGAGAAGTTTGGGACCTGTACTTACAAAATAACCCTGCTGAAAAACATACCTGTCCTATAATTACTGTTTCAGCACTTGCCCTTATATGCTTCATTAGTTGTAAACAGCTATAAAATTTATTTTAAAATGTTCCTATCTATATGATGTATTAGTATTTGTTTTAGAAATTTTATGTAATAAATTAAATAATACAATAAATTTCTTTAATTTTAAATACAATATTATATTTAAATACAATAAATTTCTTTAATTTTATTCATTTATTGAAAAGGTAATAATTTCATATGGTTAAAAATACAAAATATAAATATGGTAAATAGTTAAAAGCCGCCTTCCAATCTATGGCCTTCAGCCATTCAGTTCCTTTCCTCAGATTCAGCTTTTGTGTGTTTTTCAAATATATTTTATGCATGATAGTATACCCATATATCCTGTTTTGCCTCTTGTTTTTTTTCACTTACCAATATATATTGGAGATCCCTTCACATCAGTACATAAATAAATGTTAATCTGCCTGCACATGGGATAAATTCCTATAAGTGGCATTACCAGATTAAATGTTATACCTTTTATAATTCTGATGGGTATTGCCAAATCATCCTCCATAGGACAATTTACACTCCCATCATCAATGTATGAGAGTATCTGTTTTCTCACAATCTCACCATCATAGCATGGTAAGCTTTTGATCTTTTCCAGGTGAAAAAACTGTCATATCAGTGTATTAAAAGAAATTCTTTTATTATAAATGAAGATAAGCATTTCTGGGCTTCTTATTCTGTTCCACTGATCTGTGTCTATTCCTATGCCTTGTGATGTAACTATTATTACTTCAGAATATATTTACTATCTGGTAAGATTATTTCTCCCTTGTTAATCTTATCTTTAGTGTACTACTTTAAAGGCTTCAGGACCTCAAGAGGTTTTGAAACTGCAGATCTAGGCCATCTTTTTCATATCTATTTAACAGGAAAGGCATTGGATGAGTCATAGTCCATGCAAGCATGGAGTCAGTATCCAATGTCCAGGCTTTTTTGCTGGATGCAAGAGAAAATCCCAGTAAACTGGTGATTTAAGATGATGACTTTTTAGTCATCATAATTTAAGAAATTTGGAGAATGTTAAATAAATATTGCTGTATAAATTTGTTCCCCACTCTGCCTCAAACTAAAGCAAGAAATGAAGGAGTTACCGTTTCAGAGAGTCAGGTAGAAAAGACAGCACAGATAAAGGAAGAAAAATAGATGTAGCATTGGATCTAGAGCTTGACACCAAGATCCTGAATCAACACTACGTTTATGAAAATGGAGCCAGAGACAAGTTATCTGTCTACTACATTGTATGCCTATTTGGGTAATCTTCAGTCATCTTTCCTAGTTTGAGTATATGCAGGATTCAGCTTCAACTCTGATTTATTAAATTGTTACTCTCTGCTCTGGGAAAAAGAAAGATAGAGACACTCTTAAAATCCTTATAAAACCCTGGAGTAAACTGCCTCAGTGAAAATCCTGTTTGTCACTTACTAGCTGTGGGACTTAAGCAAGGTACGGTAACTCTCTGTGCATCCCCCTCCTCCTACCCCATTTTCCCTGTCTGTAAAATAGAAATAATAATAGCCCTGCTTCATCAGGTTGTCTTGAGAACTAAATGAGCTCATATGCTGGCACTTAGCACAGTGTGTGTCCCATATTAGATACCAGATAAAGTTACTGTTAACTATAATGATGATCATCATATCATTTATTTTAACAACTATATGATGAGAATTTATTTTTATTTTCACTTTACAGAAACCAAGGTTTTATGTCTTTCCCAATTTCCATAGCTAGGCTGTTGCTAGAAGGGTGAGATTTTAACCGTTTGAGTACATTCCAAAAAAGCCAACTGTCTGTGGCTCTAAATCCTAAAATTGTGTTTTCTAAACCTAATAGTGACCAACGTAGAGATCTTCCAACTCTTCTTGTGCCTCTTCTACTGATTACTTCTCCAGGCAAGATTGACTCACTTCACTGACCCAAAATCCTTTGTCACATTTAAAACAGACCTCTATTCCCTTCCCTCAGCACTTTATTATATATCTTCAGTCATTCTCTCTAAACAGTGAAACATAATACCACTAGTTGTAATTGCATCTTAGAATATCTAAACAATTTTGAGGCAAAGCCCTGAGGCTTTTCACTGAGGTCTTCAGTATTCTTTTCTTTGTTCACACTCCTTAACAAAGTCATGGAAATGATATCACCACTAGAGTTTTAACACCAAAAGGACTGTCTTATTCAGTCTTGTGTTCCTTGCTATACCCACAACAAATAAATCTTCCCCTTTATAGATGAGGAAATTCAGCATCAAAAAATGACTAAATCCTCTAAGCTCTTGTCTAAGGCGGAGTTGAGGTAAGCCCTGGAAAGTATCAGCCTTCCATTTTCTAGCCAGTAGAATACATAACTTGGCTTGTTGACCTAGAAAATGCTGGACCACATGTAATGTAATCTTCTGAAGTAGTTCAAGAAACTGACTTGGTATTTCAGTCCCGTGTTAAGCATAAGAAGATGACCTGGCCCCTAAGAGCTCCATGTGAAATGATAGATGTAGGAACATATGATTAAATGATCAGTTTTTTAAGGTTTATGTTTTGGGAAGTTTTGCAGTTTTCTTCTCTCTCTCTCTGTCTCTCTCTTTCTCCTCTTATTCATTTATCGGTCCATTCCACCAAACTGCTGGGGAAAATATGGCTAAGAGTAATTAGCCTCCACTGACTCAGCATCACAGGACACCACTGGAACCTTATCTGGAAGTTTTTATAAAATCTTGGAGGAAACAGAACAGAAGGAGTCAAAGATACAAACTCAACTCAAACTGGTCAAGTAACTGGGAACTTATTGGCTCCCACAAATAGAAGTCTACAGCAGAGCAGAATAAGTACCAATTTAGGGACTAGGTGCCACTTTTCCAGTGAATCCAGCAAAAATCCCAGGATTCATTCTAATTGAACCAACTTTGTCCACATACAGATCCTTGAATAACTGGTCCCAAAGAAGGGAATGTACAGTTTTGCCAGGTCTTAGAGTTGGAGTTAAAGTCATGTTTCCACCCCACCCCACACCATGCCCAAAACTAAGTGAACAAAGAGTAAAGAAGTGGTATTTTTTATATAGTGATGAAAATGGCATTACCAGAAGAAGAGGGAAGGGATGCCAAGAAAGCAAAAACAGATGTTTACCATATATGATCAAAAATGTGATGAAACATATTCTACCGTTTAATTCATTCATTCAAAGATTAAGTGAACAAGAAATATGAAAAGCATAGTCTACCCTCAGAGAAATCATAGCCTTTTAAAATAATTGTATCAATATGTTATTATGATATGTTAGGTTCAATTAAAGGTACACAAACAAAATAAGCTATGAAAATACATACTAAGTGTATCAGTTATATTCACAGAAGCCTTGGCTATGATTTTGTTATTAAATTTCACTTTAATATCCACCAGTCTACCAGTAACATGCGAGCACACATAAGTGTAGAGAAAACCAAAACAGAGACCTCACTCATAATCCTCGCTAAGGCAACTAGCCTTAATTTAGATGTGTCTATAATCTAATATGGAATTAACAGCTGACGTAGTGTTTTTTCATGATCTGCCACTGCTTGATGCTTCTAGAAAAAAAATAAGCTGGTGGCATCCACTGAGAATTTGTTAACTTCATACACTGCAATTTACTTTTTGATGTACAATGCCGCAACTACTATTAAATTTCATACTATGGCAGGTAGTTATTTATCAGATAGGAAACTGCTCTCTTTAAAAAATGTCTTTCACTTTTCCACCACTTGGATAGAACTGCAGTTTAATTGAAAATTAGTCTAGTCAATCTGCTGTGGGCTCCTGAGAAATAATTTGTGTGAATAACTACCATCAGGAACTTCCCCAAGGAAAAGCTTTCATCAGGGCTGAGAACACTTTCTGATGATTCTAATAATTACCTTTCTTTGAGTTACTGGCTCACCGGTATGGTTGTCATAAAGTGCTTTGCTGATTTTCTTTCATGCCTCTTGCCTTTATAGATCCCACAACAGAAGGAGAAAAGTGTTTGGTCAGGACATGAGTGTTTATTAAGTACTGTTTTGCATGAAATGTTTATTGAAATGTTTATAAAACAAACCCTGAAAAATATTCCTCTAGAATGTATTAGGACATGGCCCCAATTCGAGATTCTTGTCCCTAAAGAATTTTCTGTGATAAGGTTGTAATGGGTAATGATTTCAGGAAACATACTATTGCCATGTGTCTTAAAGATATCTTAGTGAAACAAATGTTACTTAGTTTAATTGCCCCTGAAAGCAGAGCCAGAAATAAGAACCAGAGTTCTAGTAGTTTATTTAGGATGTGATCTTAAGAATCAGGAATGACGGAGTGTGAGAGTGAAGTAGGGAAGAGAAGAAGTCAATGTAAGTGTTTCGTCGAGGTTGCTATTGGGAGCGTTGGGATCTCAATTTTACTGGGATTGTGATACATGTATAAACTACTTCCCAGATTTCTCTAGCCAAAGGACAGGAAGCTGGGGCACTTATCCACTGGGTCCTCATGTTCAATACTATACTTAATAAAAGTGGGGAGAACATCCTTGTCTTATTCCTGATATTTGAGGGTAAACTTTCAGCCTTTCATCATGGAGTATGATGATGTTAGCTGTGGGTTTGTCATATATGGCCTTCATTAAGTTGAGTGATATTCCCACTAAACCCACTTTTTGGAGAGTTTTTATCATAAATGGATGTTGAATTTTGTCAAATGCTTTTTCTGTGTAGATTGAATTGATCGTATGATTTTACCCTTCATTTTGTTAATGTGTTATATGCCACATTGATTAATTTGCAGATGTTGAACCAACCTTATGTCCTTGGAATACATTCCACTTGATCATTGTATATGATCCTTTAAATTTATTATTGAATTTGGTTTGCTTTATTGTGCTGAGAAATTTTGCATCTGTGTTCGTCAGGGATACTGGTATATAACTTTTTCTTGTGACATCCTTGTCTGGTTTTGGTGTCAGGGTAATGCTGGTTTCATAAAATGAGTTTGAAAAAGTTCTCTTCTATTTTTTTCTTTTATTTTGAGAATTATTGATATTAATTCTTCTTTGAGCGTTTGGTAAAATTCACCAGTGAAGCAATTTGGTTCTAGAACTTTGTTTGTTGAGAGATTTTTGATTACTGATTCAGTCTCCTTACTAGTAATCAGTCTGTTCAAGATTTTCTGTTTCTTCATAATTCAGTCTGGTAGGTTGTATGTTTCCAGGAATTTGTCCATTTTTTCTAAGTTGTCCAATTTGTTGGCATATAATTATTTATAGTCATCTTTTATGATCCTTTGTATTTCTGTGGTATCAGTTTTTAGATCTCTTCTTTCATTTCTCATCTTTTCGAGCCGTCTTTTATTCTTGTGGTGGTGGTGTTTTTAATCCATTCAGCCAGGCTTCCAGATTTTCATATAATTGGGATCACAGAGATGTAGTTTTTTCCAGATTGGTTTCTCTCCCTCAGTAATACGCATTTAAGATTGCTATGTGTTTCTTTGTAGCTTGATAGCTCATTTATTTTTATCACTAAATAAGATTCCATTGGATGGATATACCACAATGTACATTTATCTATTCACCTATTGAAGGGGATCTTGGTTGTTTCTAGTTTGGGGTAATTATAGATAAAGCTGCAACAAATATTTATGTACAGGGTTTTGTGTGCACATGTGTTCAACTTATTTCAGCAAATACCTACAAGTGCAATTGTTGGATCATATAGTAAGCCATATAGTAGCTTTGTACGAAACTGCCAAACTGCCTTCCCAAGTGCTGAACCACTTTCTATTCCCTCCAACAATGAATGAGAGTTCCTGTTGTTTCACATCCTTCCCAGCATTTGGTGTTGTCACCATTTTGGAATTAGAGGTGGTATCCCATTATTGTTTCAATTTAAAATTCACTGATCACATGTGATGATGAATACATTTTTGTATGCTTATTGTGTCTCCTCTCTTTTCTTTCTTGGTTAGATTAACTAAGTTTTATTATTTTGTTGATCTTTTCAAAGAAGCAACTTCTGGCTTCTTTGATCTCTGGTTTTCAAATTCACTGATTTCTTCTCATTTTTTTCTCATCTGCTTGCTTTCACTTAAACTGCTCTACTTTCTGTAGGTGGAAACTTACTCAATTTAGATCTTTCTTCTTTTTTAGTATAATTATTCAATGCCATAAATTTCCCTGTAAGCATTGCTTTTGCTGTACCCCACAAATTTTGATATTTAGTTTGAAATATTTTAAATTTCTTTTGTGTCTTCTTTCATCCACTTATTATTTAGAAATGTGGTATTTAATCTCCACTTATTGTGGGATTTTTCAGCTATCTTTCTGTACACTGTGGTCTGAGAGCATATTTTATCTGACCTCTATTTTAAATTTGTTAAGATGTGTTTTATCATCTGGAATGTGGTTTATCTTGAATGTTCTGTGTGAATTTGAGTCTGCTGTTGTTGTATGAAGTCTTCTATACATGTCAATTTGATCTACTTGATTGATGATCCTATTTTATTCAACTGTATTCTGCTGCTTTTCTGACGGCAGAATCTGTCAATTACTGAGAGAGGGATGTTGAAGTCTTCAACTACAATAGTGGATTTGTCTATTTCTCCTTGCAATTCTATTGGTTTTTGCATCATGTATTTTAATACTGTGTTGCTAGGTGTATATACATTAAATATTTTGATATCTTCTTATAGATTTGACCCCTTTATTCATTGTACAATACCCTTCTTTATCTGCTAATTTTTCTGAAGTCAGCTTTGTCTGAAAATAACTGTATCAATTTCTACTTATTAGTGTTAACATGGTATATCTTTCTCCATTCCTTTACTTTTTAATCTGTCTACATATTTATATCTACAGTGAGCTTCTTGTAGTAAACATATAGTTGGGTATTTTTTAATCTGTTTTAACAATTTCTATCTTTTAATTGGTGTATTCACATTTTAAGTAGTTATTGATATAGTTGGATAATATCTATCATATTTGTAACTCTTTTCTATTCTTTCTACGCTTGTTTGTTTCTTGTTTTCCCCTCTTTGTCTGCCCCCTATGGTTTTAATTGAACATTTTAATTCCATTTTCTCTCCTCTTCTAGCATATCAATTATACTGTATTAAAGTTTTTTAGAAGTTACCATGGAGTTTGCAATATACATTTACAAATAATATAATTCTACTTTCACGTAACACCATACTACTTCACAGATAGTGCACTACCTTATAACAGGTGTTTTCAACTCTTCCCTCCTATCCCTTGTAACACTGCTGCCATTCATTTCACCTATCCATATCCTATAATCACTGGAAACGTTGTTGATATCTTTGCTTTGAATAAATAATGATCTATTAGATCAATTAAGAATTAGAAAGTTGTATGTCAATTATACTTCAATAATAAAAAAAGAATTAGAAAAATAAAATATTTTCCTTTACTTTCATTTATTTCTTCTCAGATATTTTTCTTTTCTTTATGTAGATCTGAGTTTTGGACCTATATCATTTTGTTTTTCTCTGAAGAACTCTTAATACATCTTGTAGGATAGGTGTAATAGTGAGTCCCTCAGCTTTTGTTTGTCTGAGAAAGTCTTTATTTCTCCTTCACGCTTGAATGATGGTTTCACTGGATACAATTTTTTTTTAATTTTCTGTTGGTAATTTTTCTTTAAAAACTTTAACTATATCACTTTACTCCTATTTTATTTGCATGGTTCTTGACTAGAAGTCTGTCATTCTTTTATTTGTTCCTCACAGCTAAAATGTTATTTTTTCCTCTGGCTTCTTTCAAGATTTTCTCTTTGTTTTTGGTTTCTGAAGTTTGAATATGGTATGCATAGATGTAGTTATTTTTTTATATTAATTTTATTTTATATTCTATGAGCTTCCTGGATCTATGGTGTGGTATCGATCATTAATTTTAAAAAATCTATACCATTGTCATTTCAAACATTTCTTCTATTCTTTTCTTTGCTGGATTTGCCATATTCCAATTTTATCTATGTAACTGTATATACAGCTCTTGGATATTATGTTTCTTTTTTTATTTATTTTATTTTTGTGTGTGTGTGTGTTTTTTTAAGATTTTATTTATTTGAGAGAGAGCAAGAGAGCACAAATGGAGGGGAGGGGCAGAAGGAGAGGAAGAATCTTGTAGGCTCAGTCCCAGGACCCCAAGAGCATGACCGGAGCCAAAGGCAGATGCTTAACTGACTGAACCACCCAGGCACCCCAGTGTTTCTTTTTTTTTAAATTATTCTTTTCTCTCTGCCTTTCAGTTTGGAATATTTCTACTGATATGTCTTAAAGGTCACAGATTCTTTCCTCAGCAGTGTCCAGTCTCTTAATGAGCCCATTAAAGGCATTTTTCATTTCTTTCATAGATTTTGTTTTCTAGCATGCATTTGATTATTTCTTAGAATTTCTTTCTCTTTGCTTACTGTATTCATCTGTTCTTATATGTTATCTACTTTTTTCCCTTGGAGTCCTTACTGTATTAACCATAGTTATTTGAAATTCCCTACCTAATAATTCTCAAATCTGTACCATATCTGAGTCTGTTTCTGATATTCGCTTTTCTTTTCAGAATGTGTTTTTCCTTATTTTCAAAAACACCTGGTAAATTTTTGGTGAAAGCCAGATATGATATATTGGGTGATAGGAGCAGATGATATGGCTTTTGGTGAGCTTTTATGATAATATGCCTCCTAGGAGATAGGCTATATTTAATGTTTGCTGTTGCTGCCGTAGGCTTCAATTTCTTCTAGTTATCGTGTGTTTGTTTGTTTTGTTTGTTTGTTTAGTTTAGTTTTTTTAATTCCCCCTTGTCTTTTTGTTTAAGTAGGTCTTCTTAAATTGAGTCCGTGTCTTACAGGTCTCTCAGTTATAATCTATTGATATTATACTGGAGTCCTGTTGATGTGATGCTCAGGTATTGTGGAAGAAACATTTTCTACAATCTTAAGATGAAATCTCATTTTTCTAGTGGCCTAAGTCCCTGGGCTTCAATCATGCTTCTTACCTTTTTTTTCCCCCTCTTTTCTCCCTTACCAGTAATATAGGAAGGCTAGAGGGAGCTGGATGTGGCCTAGTGCCCCATCTTAGGTCAGAGAAGACTCTGGTAATGTAGTTTCCCTTGAAGGGCAGGCTTTTGTTATAGAGAAGCTCTGGGAATATTTCAAAATGGTTACTTTTTCTCTCCCCTTCCTCTAAACACAGAAGGGAATTTTTCTCTCATCTTCAAGGCAAGAATCTGGTGAGATTGGTAGAGGTAAAACCCATGAACATGTCAGGGGTCTCTCTAACACTGAGCCTAGAGGAGTATTTAACTCTCAAGCTTGGGGTGCCTGGGTGGCACAGCGGTTAAGCGTCTGCCTTCGGCTCAGGGCGTGATCCCGGTGTTATGGGATCAAGCCCCACATCAGGCTCCTCCGCTATGAGCCTGCTTCTTCCTCTCCCACTCCCCCTGCTTGTGTTCCCTCTCTCACTGGCTGCCTCTATCTCTGTCAAATAAATAAAAAAAATCTTTAACTCTCAAGCTAGTCCATACCCAGTCTCCAGAAATTCATCAAAATTATCATGTGAGTGTTCCTACCGTTTATGGCGCCAGTGCCTTCTGCCTCAGATAAACTGATTTCAGCTGTGATTCTCTGTACTCACCAGTCTTTCCAGATTTGGGTGTGGCAGTTCGCTCTGTAACTTCAGTTCTTTGATGGATCTAAGAAAAGTGATTGCTTTTCAGCTTGTTCAGTGTATTTCTTGTTGTGAGCGTGGGAATGACAACTTCCAAGCTTTTTTACATGTCAGAGCTCAAAAAACACATTTAAACACCTTTATTGAATTGTGTTTCACATATTATAAAATTCACCTATTTCAAGTGTACAATTGAATGATTTTTAGCAACTTTACTGAGTGGTGCAACCATCATCATAAGTCAGTTTTAGAGTATATTCATCTCCCAGTTGGGGAATATACTTTTGATAACTCTAACCCTCTCATAGAAATCCCCCCTCATATCCAGACCTAAATGCCTTTGCTGATTTTCTACAAAGGTTTACTCTATCTGGTAAAATACTCTCTACTAGAACTCTCCTTTCTCCCAGTCTTGTTTAACTCTGAGATTGGATTTAGAGTTAGAAGAGCTATCCTATGACCCAGCCATTGCATTACTGGGTATTTCCCCCAAAGATACAGATGTAGTGAAGAGAAGGGCCATATGCACCCCAATGTTCATAGCAGCATTGTCCACAATTAGCTAAATCGTGGAAGGAGCCGAGATGCCCTTCAACAGATGACTGGATTATGAAGTTGTAGTCCAGATATACAATGGAATATTACTCAGCTATCAAAAAGAACAATTTCTCAACATTTGCTGCAACATGGACGGCAGTGGAGGAGATAATGCTAAGTGAAATGAGTCAAGCAGAGAAAGACAATTATCATATGGTTTCTCTCATCTCTGGAACATAAGAACTAGGATGATCGGTAGGGGAAGAAAGGGATAAAGAAAGGGGGGGTGATCAGAAGGGGGAATGAAGCATGAGAGACTATGGACTCTGAGAAACAAACTGAGGGCTTCAGAGGGTAGGGCGGTGGGGGAATGGGATAGGCTGGTGATGGGTAGTAAGGAGGGCACGTATTGCATGGTGCACTGGGTATTATAAGCAACTAATGAATCATCCAACTTTACATCAAAAAAAAATAAAAATAAAAAACTTAAAAATAAAAAATAAAAAAGTAAAAAAAAAAAGAAGATTCCATGTTACCACTTACTGTCTTTATCATCTTAGGCAATTTACTTAAACTTTGGAGAATTTCCCAAGGAAAGAGAGCAGAAATTATTTATGCTGATATTTGCTGCAACTAGCAAACTAGTGGGCACATAGGTGATGATCAATAAATATTTGTGAATATATGAATCTGGAATCACTTTCTTCATGAAATGGTGAGATTGAACAAGAGTAGGAAGTGTGTTCATGGACCTATGTATACAGTTTTGAGAGGTATGGGAATGTCCTGATACTACATAAAAAATTTTAGGGGAATAGACTTCATGAGATTTTCAAAGAATTTAAGGCAATTTAGTGAAGAAGAGGGTGAACAGAAGAGGCAGGTCTGATGTAGAGAGAAGGTGCTGAAAATCTCCCTCCTTCCTATCCTGGACATTGGAACTTACTTTGATTGATAGGCTGTCATTCATCACTCGAGCGTGATTTTGCCTTGAGCATAAATTGAATTTGATGAATGCTTTGTTGTTCTGACAGATGCTTTATCATTCTTGCTGTACATAACCTTTCCTCAGGCCAGCTTCTGTAGCATTTCCACATGTCCTCACTCAGCCATGAAGTCATTGCTAGCACCTAGACTCTTGACAGATTGGATTTATGCTTAATCAAAAATTTTTTACTCACTCATACCAAATACACACACACATGAAATTATATATACATATATATACACATAAATATATTACTAGTAGGTAGTCAATAAATATTTATAAAATTAATGAACAAATGCATAAATAAATCATTGCTGGCTTAAAACATTTAGCTTAATGGAGTGACTAACACTTCATCATGCATCATATCTATTTTAAATAATTCTTTTTCCCCCTTGCCCCAACCTACACAGGGTAAGATATAAAGCAGTAGGAGCATAGGATAGGGACAGATGTATTTGGGGATATAAGACATCAAGATCATAAGAAGAAATTTTCATTGTTTGAACCCTGAAATACCAGGAACCACAATGAGGTATTCTCTCCTGGATTGTGATGACAGTCTGGTAAAACAGGTAAAGCATGATTATATTTATTTTTCAGAGAAAATAAAACCAAGTGAAAGTAACAAACTTGCCCAAGGTCATAAAGCCAGTAAGTGATATAGCCAAGACATGAATCCAGTGCAAATTCCAGTTTAGCACACACCTAGCCTTCATTTTATGCAAGGCCTATTCAGACTAAATCTAGGGCTTCATTCACAGGGATGGCCCAGGTTGGCCCACAGAAATAAAACAAAGGAAAGGAGTCCTTTAGTTTTTGGCTGCATTGTAGGCTATCTCTGAGAACTGAGCTGAGATATGGTCATGGCAAACAAAGACTTCCGACTCAGGTATTTTATGCTAAAGAGTCCCGTAAAACACCTGGGAGTTTAGTCTCAATAAGAAAAGTACTTAGCTGCTGAACCCACAACTTCTCATTTTCATTTGACATTCTTAAGATTGATTTGCTAGTAGTATGTAAGTGGTGGGTTCTGAAACGAACTTACTCATAAATGGAGAAGTCATTAGTATTCTAGGAAAGCCTTCTACCAGTCTGTATGGCTGGGAGAGAAGGACCAGGACACAAAATGGAATTGGTGGGAATTCCTTCCCCAGCAAAAAAATATGTTATTTTCCTTGATAAATCAGGATCAAAAGCCTAGGCCAATATTTATTAAACCATAGAATCCCCACAATCTGCAGAGGGGCCCCCTGAGTCTTTGACTGAGTCCTGATATGCACATATGTGCGAGGGAAAAGAGAGTGTTTTAAGAGGATCCCCAAGATGAGACAACTTGGCAGGATGTTAGAAAGAGTCACGAAATTTTCATGGAATCCTACTTCTGAAAAATGTTATATACATCCACATGTCTACAGCACACTATGTATAATGGAAAAACACTGAAAATATGTCTAAAAATTAGGTGATAATTGTGTAAGTTGTGTTGTATAAAATAGATGACAAGCTGGGGTCTTTGAACTCAAAGAATCCATGAACCTTGATGCTATACAGTAAATTTTGAGGACATATGTATTTGGGGACATTCAGTGGTTTTCAATTCTATACACACTGGAATCATCTGGGGTTTTTATTTTTTTTTTAATACTGATGATGCGGCCCAACTCCTGATTAAGCAAATCTGAATTTCTGAAGATGAAGTCTGGACAGCAATATTTTTCAAGCCCCTGTGTTACTCTGGAACATCTGAGGGATGAGACTCACCAGAGCAGAAGCATCATCTCTTAAATTCTCAAAGGCTTTTTCATTTAAAATATAAGAATTATTTCATAAATAAAAACAGTATGCAGTCATTAAAAATGCTTATTACAAAGATTATGAACAATGTGGTAAAATACTTATAATGTTGGGAAAATGAAATGCTAAACTGTATATATACTGTGATTATTGTAACTACCTGAAGTACATATATAAAGGTAAAAGTCCTGAAAGAAAGTATGACAAAAGGTTGCCAAGAGTAGTTTTAATTACTCATGAGTATTTTCTTTCTTTATTTCCAAATTTTTGGAATTCATATTTGGGAGGGGGGTGCCTTTGAAGGACACCCAGCAAATAGTGGGTAAGGAGACCCTAGTGGATTGCCCTCCTGTGGAGCCCGACAGTATCCGTAACTTCCTAACATTTTCCTTTCAGACTCAATATGCCACTGAGTCAGTGCTGTCTTATTAAAGCTAAAAAATGGGATGGCCTAACTTAAGGGTTTCCCTGCAGGATGTCTGCTTCTAACCTCTACCCTTTGCCATGACTTTTAGTCTTTCAGATCTCCCAAATCAGAAGTTTCAGATCCAACATTTCTTTGGAATCACTGTTATACAATAGCTATTTTTCTTCCCTGAAGAGACCTAAATTAAAAGATGAACATTTGGGATCCTAAACTCTTTTCCCACAGAATGTGGAAAATCTTGTGTGGAAGCTAAAAAATAGCTGATGCTAACCATAGCAAGGCACAAAGCTTGCAACTTTTAACTACTGCAAGACAAATAGACTGATTATAACCTCTTTCCTGCTGGGCCCTAAGAACCTGCAGGCATTCTTTTTCAGAAGTTAGGTAGCAGCCCCTGTTGTTCCTTCTTTTAATTTCATAAAATAACAAATCCCTGCAGTCCTTAGTGATTTAGCCAAGTAAGCAATTACAGGAGATTGCTGGAACCATCTGCTTTTCCCCAGTAGATTGAAGATGAGAATGTGTATGTTCAGTATTTCATCCTTCCAAAAAGTCAATCAAACTCCTACTGCTTTATAAGGTCATTGAATACCTCCTGAAGACTCCTTCTAGAACTCTGGTTGGGAAGCATCTTAAAACAGCAGTCCTGTTATATTAGGTCTCCTTTGGTTGCAAATGGCAGAAACCCCTCAAACTACCTTATGGGTAAACAAAAAAAATGATGGTAGGCACTACTTAATAGCTCACATAACATAAAGTCTAGAAGCAGGCTGGATGCAAGGTGTCATCAAGCATCTCTTTCATTTTCTCAGCTATACTTTCCTCTATGTTAACTTTATTCACCACAGGCTCCCTCCAAGTGGAGGCAAAGATGTCTGGTCCTACCAAACTCCACCAACACTGGATATTATAAAACTTTACCATAATCCCAAAGTAGTACTTTCTGATCCCCTTTGTCACTTTCTATCCCCATAACCTGCTTGATTTGATTTTATCACCTCCCCTTTTCACTACCATAGACCATATTTGCACTTTGATTTTAGCTCTTCTGTCATGCTGTCAATGTAAACATATGCTTGATTAAGTCAGAATTTTAGCTGTTTTATTCATGTTGTATCACTACTACTTACAGGAGTCCATGGAATGTAGTAGTATATCAATAATGTTTTCCCTGAACTTACTTTTTCTCTATAGAGGTAAAATTTACAGAGTGAAATGCACAGATTATAAATGTACAGTTCAGTGAGTTTTGTTAAATGTATATAGCATGTAACCAATAGTCTATTCAGATATAGAATATTTTCATTACCCTATGAAGTTCTTAGTGCCTGCTTCCAATCATCACCCATTCCACATTGGCAACCATTCTTTTTATTTCTCTCCCCATAGTTAATTTTAACTCTCTTAAACCTTATATAGTTGGAATTACACAGTATGTACTTCTCTATGTTCTTTCACTCAATATGTTTTTGAAATGTATCCATATTTTTGTGTGCATCAGAAGTTCATTCTTTATTTGTTAAAGGGTTTTATTCCCTTGTATGAATATTTACAAATTCCTGTTGATGGATATTTCAGTGATCTTCAGTTTTTAGCAATGATGAATAAAGCTTCTATAAACATTCTTGTACATATCTTTTGGCTTTAAGTAAAAACATATGAGTGAAATTGTTGGTAGATGTTTATTAAAAATACCAATCATCTTCCAAAATGGTTGTGCCATTTTACATACTTGGACATTTTTAATGGGTTATCATCTTTATTGATTTTTTTATATTATGGAAACTTGTCCTTTGTTGTACATACGTATTGCAAATATTTTCTTGCAAACTGTGCCTTACTTCTTCTTCTTACTAATATCTCTTGATGAGCAGAACTTTTAAATTTTGATGACGACTGATTGATTTTCTTTTGCCTTGCCTGAGAAATATGTCTGTCTAATATGAAGATGTTCTGCTATGTTTTATTCCATAAGTTTATACTTTAGCTGTCACATTTAGGTCTATGAGTCATTTCAGGTTATTTTTATACATAGTTTGAGGTGGGAATGGGGGCTCATTTTTCTTTCCATTCTTTATTCCAGAATGTCTGACATTTTGGGTCAGAAAATACTTTTTTTGTAGAAGGCTGTCCTATTCATTGTATGATGCTTAGCAGCATTCCTGGCCTCTATCAACTAGATGCCAGTAGTGCCCGTACTCAATTGTGGCAATCAAAAATGTTTCCAGATATTGCCAAATGTCTCCTACTTCCTCCCACCCACAAGCAACTGGTGGGCCATTGCCTCAGGTTGAGAACCACTGATTTATACAATTGTTCTGGCATCATCCTTTCACCATTAAATTGTCTTGGCACCTTTTTCAAAATATAATTATTGTATATGTGTGACTTTTTTTCCTGTTTTATCTGCTACTCCTATGATCTACTTGTCCTTATTATCCTAGTACTGCAGTTTTTATTGTTTAAAAATCAGGTAGCATAAAGTGCTTCAACTCAATTCTCCCTTTTCAAGATTTTTCGCATTTAACAAGAGTAAATTCTGAAATTTTCCAAAAAAACATTAGTTCTAGTAGTTGTTTTATAGATTTCTTAGGATTTCCTGAAAATCCAGTGATGTCATTGGCAACTAAACATACATTTACTTCTTTCTTTCCAATCCGCGTGTCTTTTATTGTTTTAAGTTTTTATTGAAATTCCAATTAGTTAACATACAATGTAATATTAGTTTCAGGTGTACGGTTTAGTGATTCAACACTTCTGTTCAACACCGGGTGCTCATCACAAGGGCACTCCTTAATCCCCATCCTCTATTTAACCCATCCCCCCTCACATCTCTTCTGTTAACCATCAGTTTGTTCTCTATAGTTAAGAGTCAGTTTCTTGGTTTGCCTCTCTGTCTCTCTTTTTTCTCTATGCTCATTTGTTTTGCTTCTTAAATTCCACATACGAGTGAAATCATATGATATTTATCTTTCTCTGACTTATTTCACTTAGTATTGATACTCTCTAGCTCCATCCATGTCATTGCAAATGGCATGATTTCATTCTTGTTTATGGCTGAGTAATATTCTATTGTATATATACCACATCCAATGGGAAAAAGTCTCTTCAACAAATGGTTTTGGGAAACCTGGACAGCTACATGCAAAAGAATGAAACTGGACCACTTTCTTACACCATACACAAAAATAAATTCAAAATGGATTACAGACCTAAAGGTGAGACATGAAACCATTAAAATCCTAGAGAAGGGGCACCTGGGTGACTCAGTCGGTTAAGCATCTGACTCTTGATTTTGGCTCAGGTCATGATCTCAGGGTTGTGGGGTTGAGCCCCATGGTAGGCTCCATGCTCAGCAGAGAGTCTGCTTGAGAGTCTCTCTATCTCCCTCTGCCCCTCTCCCCTGCATGTGTGCTCTCTCTCTCTAAAATAGATAAATCTTTAAAAAAAAATCCTAGGGGAGAACACAGGCAGTAACCTCTTTGACATCGGCCATAGCAACTTACTAAATATGTCTCCTGAGACAAGGGAAACAAAAGCAAAAAAAAACTATTTGGACTTTGTCAAAATGAAAAGCCTTCTGAGCAGTGAAAGAAATAATCAATGAAACTAAAAGGCAACCCTATGGAATGGGAGAAGATATTTGCAAATGACATATCTGATGAAGGGTTAGTATCTAAAATATATAAAGAACCTATAAAAGTCAACACCCCAAAAACACATAATTCAATAAAAAAGATGGGCAGAAGACATGAAAACACATGTTTTCCAAAGAAGATATACAGATGGCCAACAGACACATGCCTTTTAATCTTGCCTTGTTGCACTGAATAGGACATCTGGTACAATGTTAAAAAGAAGTGAGAACAGATACCTTTCTTTTGTTCCCAATCTTAAAGGGGAAGTACTCAATATATCAACGTTAAGTATATTTGCTGTAGGTTTTTAGTGAATGCCTTTTATGAGATTAATGAAGTTCTCTTCTATCCCTGGTTTTCTAAGAGTTTTGATTATGAATAGTTTTTGTATAGCATATTTTTTCACCTTTTAATTCTGAGTCTATGTTTGGAGCACATCTTTTTCAGATAGCGCATAGTTGGGTTTTATGTTTTTGTATATAGTCTGACAATCCCTGCCTCTAAAGTGTAGTGCTCAGTTCCCTTTCATGTAGTATAATTATTTTTTTATCTAAGGACGGTTGCCACATAATATTACACTAGTTTTAGGTACACAACAAAGCAACTCAATTCCACACACTATGCCATGCTAATCATATATAACCACCATCTGTCACCACACAATGCCACCACAGTACCATGCTGCAGCCCCATTCCCATGACCCATTAATTCCACAACTAGAAGCCTGTATGTCCATTCCCTCTCACTCACCTCACCTATCCCCCCACTCTGTCAACCATCAGTCTTCTCTTTGCATTTGTAGGTAAGATTCTGCTTATGTTTGTTTATTCATTTGTTTTGTTTTTTTTTTAGAGTCCCTGTATTAATGGAATTATATTTGTCTTTCTCTGTTTGACTTATTTCAATTGGCATAATACACTCTAGGTCCATCCATTTAGTATAATTATTGATACGGTTGGTTTAAGTCTGTTTGGTTTATAATTGTTCACTGTAGTTTTTGTCCCTTTCTTCTTCTGTCTCCCTGCTTTTGGAAGGATTAACGAAATACTTTTAGTATTCCATCTAATTTTGCCAATTGACTTTTTAATTATTTATCTCTTAATATAAATTTCTGCTAGTCATCCTAGTAATTACAATATCTATCCTTTACTTATTGTTGCCTACTTAAAAATAATATTGCAGCACTTCAAATGAAATATAAGAAATTTGGAACAGCATACCCTATAATTCCAATTATTCCTCTCTTATCCTTTGTGTTATTGTCATACATTTTCCTTCTATATGTATTATAAACTATATAGGAAACATGATATTTTCATCTCAAACCCTCAGTTGTCTCTTAAAGAAATCAAAAAATGGAAAAGGTAGTTTACATTCACCTAAATAATTATTTCCAATGCACTTCATTCCTTTCTGTAAATTCCAGTTCCCATATTATGTTGTTTTATTTTTCTTCAACCTGCAAAAAACTTTTAACATTTTTTTGTTGCACAAAACTTCTAGCAAAATATTCTTTCACTTTTTATGGTAGATAGTTTTCTGGTTGGCATTTTGTTGTTGTTGTTTAGTTACTTTGAAGACATCATGCTCGTATTTTTGGCCTCTATTGTTTCTGATAAGAAACGTGCCACCATCCTCATCATTGTTCCCATACATGATTGTTTTCTTTTACCTCTAGCTGCAGGATTTTTTATCTTTGGTTTTCAGCAGTTTGACAATTATGTACCTAGTGTGGCTTTTTTGTATTTCTCCTACTTGGATTCACTTCCTGGAACCCTAGGTTGAATATTTTTTGACAAATTTAGGAAATTTGGGGCCATTATTTCTTTTTTTTTTTTTTTTTTTTTTTTAAATTTTTTTTATTATATTGTGTTAATCACCATACAGTACATCCCCAGATTCCGATGTAAAGTTTGATGCTTCATTAGTTGCGTATAACACCCAGTGCACCATGCAATACGTGCCCTCCTTACTACCCATCACCAGTCTATCCCATTCCCCCACCCCCTCCCCTCTGAAGTCTTCAGTTTGTTTCTCATAGTCCATAGTCTCTCATGTTTCATTCCCCCTTCTGATTACCCCCCTTTTCTTTATCCCTTTCTTCCCCTACCGATCATCCTAGTTCTTATGTTCCATAGATGAGAGAAATCATATGATAATTGTCTTTCTCTGCTTGACTTATTTCACTTAGCATTATCTCCTCCAGTGCCGTCCATGTTGCAGCAAATGTTGAGAATTCGTTCTTTCTGATAGCTGAGTAATATTCCATTGTATATATGGACCACAGCTTCTTAATCCAGTCATCTGTTGAAGGGCATCTCGGCTCCTTCCATGATTTGGCTATTGTGGACAATGCAGCTATGAACATTGGGGTGCATATGGCCCTTCTCTTTACTACGTCTGTATCTTTGGGGTAAACACCCAGTAGTGCAATGGCTGGGTCATAGGGTAGTTCAATTTTTAACTTTTTAAGGGACCTCCACACTGTTTTCCAGAGTGGCTGTACCAACTTGCATTCCCACCAACAATGTAGGAGGGATCCCCTTTCTCCACATCCTCTCCAACAATTGTTGTTTCTTGCCTTGTCTATCTTTGCCATTCTAACTGGCGTAAGGTGGTATCTCAGTGTGGTTTTGATTTGAATTTCCCTGATGGCTAATGATTTTGAACATTTTTTCATGTGTCTGTTAGCCATTTGTATGTCTTCATTGGAAAAGTGTCTGTTCATATCTTCTGCCCATTTTATGATTTGTTTATTTGTTTCTCGTGTATTGAGTTTGAGAAGTTCTTTGTAGATCTTGGATACCAGTCCTTTATCTGTGGTGTCCTTTGCAAATATATTCTCCCATTCCGTGGGCTGTCTCTTAGTTTTTTTGACTGTTTCCTTGGCTGTGCAGAAGCTCTTTATCCTGATAAAGTCCCATAAGTTCATTTTATCTTTTATTTCTCTTGCCTTTGGAGATGTGTCGTGAAAAAGGTTGCTCTGGCCGATGTCATAGAAGTTGTTGCCTATGTTCTCCTCTAGAATTTTGATGGATTCCTGTCTCACATTGAGGTCTTTCATCCATTTGGAGTTTATTTTTGTGTATGGTGTGAGAGAGTGGTCAAGTTTCATTCTTTTGCATGTAGCTGTCCAATTTTCCCAGCACCATTTATTGAAGAGACTGTCTTTTTTCCACCGGATGTTTTTTCCTGCTTTATCAAAGATTAGTTGCCCAAAGAGCCGAGGGTCCATTTCTGGGTTCTCTATTCTGTTCCATTGGTCGATGTGTCTGTTTTTGTGCCAGTACCATGCTGTCTTTGTGATCACAGCTTTGTAGTACAGCTCGAAATCCGGCATTGTGATGCCCCCAGCTTTGTTTTTCCTTTTCAACAGTTCCTTGGAGATTCGGGGCCTTTTCTGGTTCCATACAAATTTAAGGACTATTTGTTCCAGTTCTTTGAAAAATGTCCTCGGTATTTTGATCGGGATAGCATTGAAAGTGTAGATTGCTCTGGGTAGTATGGACATTTTAACTATGTTAATTCTTCCAATCCATGAGCATGGAATATTTTTCCATCTTTTTATGTCTTCCTCAATATCTTTCAAAAGTGATCTATAGTTTCTAGCATATAGGTCCTTTACGTCTCTGGTTAAGTTAATTCCAAGGTAACGTATGGTTTTTGGTGTTATTGTAAATGGGATGGATTCCCTAATTTCTCTTTCTTCAGTCTCGTTATTCGTGTATAGAAATGCAACTGATTTCTGGGCATTGATTTTGTATCCTGCCACCTTACTGAATTGTTCTATAACTTCTAATAGTTTGGGAGTGGATTCCTTTGGGTTTTCCATATAGAGTATCATGTCATCTGCAAAGAGAGACAGTTTGACTTCTTCTTTGCCGATTTGGATACCTTTGATCCCTTTTTGTCTTCTGATTGCTGTTGCAAGGACTTCTAGTACTATGTTGAATAATAGTGGCGAGAGTGGGCATCCTTGTCGTGTTCCTGATCTTAAGGGAAAGGCTTCCAGCTTTTCCCCATTGAGAATAATGCTTGCAGTAGGCTTTTCATAGATGGCTTTTATGAGATTGAGAAATGTACCCTCTATTCCTACACTCTGAAGGGTTTTAATCAGGAAAGGATGCTGTATTTTGTCAAATGCTTTTTCTGCATCAATTGAGAGGATCATATGGTTCTTGAGTCTTTTCTTGTTGATATGATGTATCACATTGATTGATTTGCGAGTGTTGAACCATGCTTGCATCCCAGGTATGAATCCCACTTGGTCATGATGGATAATCCTTTTAATGTACTGTTGGATTCTATTAGCAAGGATCTTGTTGAGGATTTTGGCATCCATATTCATTAGAGAAATCGGTCTGTAATTCTCCTTTTTGAGGGGGTCTTTGCCTGGTTTGGGGATCAAGGTAATATTAGCCTCATAGAATGAGTTTGGTAGCTTTCCTTCTGTTTCTATTTTTTGAAATAGCTTTAGGAGAATAGGTATTATTTCTTCTTTGAATGTTTGGTAGAATTCCCCAGGAAAACCGTCTGGGCCTGGAGTTTTATTATTTGGAAGGTTGTTTATCACTGACTCAATTTCTTCATAGTTAATTGGCCTATTTAAGAAATCTATTTCTTCCTGTTTCAGTCTTGGTAGTTTATAGGTTTCCAGGAAGGCCTCCATCTCTTCCAGATTGTTTAGTTTTTTGGCATATAGCTGTTGATAAAAGTTTCTAATAATCCTTGCAATTTCAATGGTGCTGGTCGTGACCTCTCCCTTTTCAGTCATAATTTTAATAATCTCAGTCCTTTCTCTTTGTTTTTGGACAAGTTTTGCCAGTGGTCTATCAATTTTATGGATTCTCTCAAAGAACCAGCTTCTAGTCCTGTTGATCTGCTCTACTGTGGTTCTGGTCTCTAATTCATTGATTTCTGCTCTAATCTTGGTCAACTCCTTCCTTGTCAGTGGGTTAGGCCTGTCCCTCTGTTGCTGTTCCAGTTTCTTGAGGTGAGAATATAGAAACTGCATTTTAGATTTTTCTATTCTTTTGAGTGAGGCTTGGATGGCTATGTATTTCCCCCTTAGGACTGCCTTTGCAGTATCCCATAGGTTTTGGACCGTTGTGTATTCATTCTCGTTGGTCTCCATAAATTGTTTAATTTGTTTTTTGATTTCCTGGTTTATCGAGTCATTCTTGAGCAGGATGGTTCTTAGCCTCCAAGTGTTTGAGTTTCTTCCAGGTTTTTCCTTGTGGTTGAGTTCCAATTTCAGAGCGTTGTGGTCTGAGAATATGCAGGGGATAATTTCAATCTTTTGGTATTGGCTGAGACCTGTTTTGTGTCCCAGAGCATGATCTATTCTTGAGAATGTTCCATGGGCATTTGAATAGAATGAGTATTCTTTGGTTCTGGGGTGTAGTGTTCTATATATATCTATGAGGTCCAACTCGTCGAGTATGGCATTCAAAGCCTTTGATTCTTTGCTTAGTTTTTGCCAGGGTGTTCTGTCTATTTCTGATAGTGGGGTGTTGAGGTCCCCTACTATTACTGTGTTCTTATCTATATGTCTCTTTATTTTGGTTAAGAGTTGGCTTGTGTATCTTGCTGCTCCCCTGTTGGGGGCATATATATTAATAATTGTCATATCCACTTGTTGAATACTTCCTTTAAGAATAATATAGTGCCCTTCTGTATCTCTCTCTATGGCCTCTAGTTTAAAATCCAGTCTATCTGATATGAGAATTGCTACTCCAGCTTTCTTTTGAGGTCCATTTGCGTGGAAGATGGTACTCCATCCCCTTACTCTAAGTCTGAATGCATCTTTGGGTTCAAAATGAGTCTCTTGTAGACAGCAAATGGATGGGTCATGTCTTTTTATCCAATCTGCAACCCTGTGGCGTTTTATGGGAGAGTTTAAGCCATTTAGATTGATAGAGATTATTGACAGATATGATTTTAATGATGCCATTTCTCTTTAAAGTCTTTGTATCGGTTGTGACTTGCTGCTCTGTATCACTCTTGGGGCCTTTTTACCTTTATAGAGCCCCCCTTAATATCTCCTGTAGGGCTGGTTTCGTGGTTACGAAATTGGTTAATGATTGGCGATTTTGGAACGTCTTTATTTCTCCATCAATTCTGAATGACAGCTTTGCTGGATAAAGGATCCTTGGCTGCATGTTTTTCTCTGAAAGAGCTTTAAAAATGCCCCCCCAAGCCTTTCTCTCATTCCAGGTCTCTGTAGACAGGTCTGACGTAATCCTGATACCTTTGCCTTGGTACGTGAGAAATTTCTTTGCCCTGGCCGCTTTCAATACTGTATCCTTGGATCTAATATTTGCGAATTGCACTATGACATGCCGTGGCGTAGGTTTGTCCTGGTTGAGCTTGGATGGGGTCCTCTCTGCCTCTTGGACACGAATGCTTGTTTCCCTTGCTAGATTAGGGAAGTTTTCAGCTACAATTTGTTCAAATATCTCTTCTAGACCTCTGTTTTTCTCCACCCCTTCAGGGATGCCGATGATTCTGACATTGGATCGTTTCATAGAGTCAGTAATCTCCCGTAATCTACATTCGTGGGCGTGGATTTTTTTAAGACCAGCTTCTATTTTCGTTTTTTCTTCTACTAACCCATCCTCCAATTCGCTAACGCGTTCCTCTGCCTCGGTGACCCTGGCCGTCAGAGCCTCTAGTTTTGACTGTATTTGGCCCACTGAGTTTTTAATTTCTGTCAGATTCGCTCTCATTTCTGCCCTTAGGGATTCTATATTCTCAGCAACGCTTTCTCTGATGCTTTTTTCAAGTTTACTCATCATCTTGACCATTGTTGCTCTGAATTCCATTTCTGATAATTGGGATACATCCATATGTATTAATTCTGTGGCCGAGGCCAATTCTGTGGCAGAGGCCACAGACTCATTATCTTTTCTTTGCTGGGGGGGACTTCTCCTTCTCGTCATTCTGATGAAGAGAGATTGCAGGGTTGTCCAGAGCCCAAGTGTTGACTGGGACCCAGGCCGTGCGCCCTTGTTTTATAGAGATCTTAGGGATGTGGGCTTCTTCCTTAAAGAGTTTATTTATTTATTTGAGAGAGAGAGAGACAGTCAGCAAGAAAGGGAACCCAAGCAGAGGAGTGGGAGAGGAAGAAGCAGGTTCCCGGTGGAGAAGCCCGATGAAGGACTCCTTACGGAGCGTTGTGATCACACCCTAATCCGAAGACAGGTGCTTGGTGACTGCGCCACTCAGGCGCTCCGGGTTGTGGGCTTCTTGATTTTTCAGCCTGCCTTCTGGGGGAGGGGCCTGCCTGCCGGTACTCAGAAAACCCTGTTTGGGTAGAGTCTCTGTGTCCCTTGCGAGGGGGGATGGGGATGGGCACCCTGTGAGCCGGTATTTCCGGGCTTTTGTTCTCTGGCGGCTTTCCCTGGCGGTTTGCTATGCCTCTTCTGAGAGAGCAGCAGCGGCTGAAATTCAGCCTCTGTCTCAGAACAGAGGGATCGCGGATCGTTCTCCACTGATGTTCTGGCCACTTTAACTCTGTTTCTGTTGGTGCTGCTCAACCCTGCAGCATCCCGGGCTGTGCGCCCCACACCCGGCGTCCCAGCCCTCACTTCCAGGGCCGGCACGTCTCTGTCCTTTGTGTTTCCAACCCCGCCAGCCGCCAGCCGCCAGCCGCCCCGCGCGGGCTCCCGGAGCTCCCCGTCTCAGTCTGGTGTCTCACGGGTGCTGACCGCGAGTCCGCCTGCTCCCCCGTGCAGGTGGCCCTCCAGCCGCCAGCCGCCCCGCGGACGCTCCCGGAGCTCCCGGTCTCAGCCTCGATCCAGTGAGCACACCGGAGCTCCGGAGCTCCGTGAGATGCTTGGTGGTGCACGCTCCCGGCTCACGGACTCAGTCTGCCGTTTCCAGAGTGCGGGTCCGCGGTCCGCCCGCTCCCCGGTGCAGGTGGCCCGCCAGCCGCCCTGCGCGCGCGCTCCTGGAGCTCGCGTTCTAAGTCTGTTGTCTCGCGGGTGCCGTCCGCGAGTCCGCCTGCTCCCCCGTGCAGGTGGCCCGCCAACCGCCAGCCGTCCCGCGTGCGCTCCCGGAGCTCCCTTCTCAGCCTGCTGTCTCAAGCGTGCGGGTCCGCGGTCTGTCCGCTCCCCCTTGCAGGTGGCTACCGCTTCCCGGCGCCCTGACACGGCGGCTCCCTCCCCCTTCTGTTTAGCTTCCGATATCTGTGCGCGGTTTCACGGCTCCCCGCTTCGTACCTCGATACTCAGCGCTGGAGATGTTCATTTGTAGAGATCCAGATGTATCTTCCTGCGTCTCAGGCTGATTCCGTGGATATTCCTGCTGATCTGGTACCTATCCAGCTCAACTCAGGGGACCGGCTGAAAAAGGTGTCCCCTACTCCTCCGCCATCTTAACCTCCAGCAATCGCCATTATTTCTTAAAATATATTTTGTTCATTCTCCATCTCTTCTCCCTTTGAGGGTCCTATTACCATATATTAGATCACTTGTTATTGTCCTACGAGTTACTGGGTCTCTGTACATTTGTTACAATCTTTTTTCTTAATCTGCTTTGGTTTGGATAATTTCCATTGATTTTTGTTTTGTTAGGATGAGTCTTTTTGGGTTTTATCCCTAGTCTTAGTTCATGGCACTTACTTATTCTAGAGTGTGTTTTTCTCCTAAAGTGTGCCCTAATGGATTTCCACTGGGCTTTGAGGTAGGCATTAAGTTCTCTCTGATTTAGATGGTTTGACCTCCATCTCCCAGTACTCTGTGACCTCTCTTACATCAATTTGCTTCTCAACTCTTTGCAAAAGTTGTGGTGTCCTGCTCTGTTGAGTTTTACCTTGAGGTGTCAAGACCAGCCCTTATTCAAAGTCATGAGCATAACCCACATATACACCCCAAACCCAGCTCTCTGCTACACAAATTCCAACCATTTCTGCAGCCCTAAACTATGATCACTGTCTCATAAGAGGCAGACTTCTAGTTTCTATTTGGGTTCATTAAGAAATTGCCATACACTTTGCCTACACTAAGTTCATTTCTGATCAAATATATACATACCACCTTCGCACTGCACTTAATCAAATACATACTCACTGCCTTAATACTAAGCTTTAAGCACAAAAGAACAAATCTATGCAGCTAGCAATCTTTCTAATCTCATCACTTTTTTCTTCAGATCATGGAATTTTATTTTTGTACATAATTGTCCATGTTCTTTTCTCCTTATTCCTGCTCATAACTACTGGAGAGGATGGGCAGAGTGGCTAGAAATTAAACAATGCTTATATTTCATAAGAACATTGTCACCATGGATACCATGGATTATGAGGCCTCCTCAGTTTGCATCCACATACTGCATTCAAACAATCAGGAGAGAGAATGAGAATCTGAAGATCTTACTTCTAGTTCTCTACCTTTTACTAAGTAGCTGTGAGACCATAGGTAATTTCATTTAATATCTTTGGTGCCTTGGTTTCATCATTGGGAAATTGATGAGGTTGGACTAAAGAATTTTAGTATCTAATATTTACTGAGCGCTTTCTATATACTGGTTATTATGCCAGGAACATTATATATTTAATGTTATTTAATCTTCACAAAAATAACTCTATGAGACTATTTTTCAAAGGTCTCCAGGGAAAAGGAACCAATAGGACATATATGGAGATAGATAGATATACAAGAGGAGATTTAGTATGAGAATTTCCTCTTGTGGTTATGGAGGCCAAGAAGTCCCATGATATTCCATCTGCAAGCTAGAAAACCAGGAAAGCTGGTGGTATAATTCAGTACAAGGCCATAAGCCTGAGAACTGGGGCGGGGGGATGGCTGCTAGTATAAGCCCCAGAATTCACAGGCCCAAGAACCAGAGTTCTAATGTCTAAGGACAGGAGAATATGGATGTCCCAAATCAAGCAGAGAGAGAGTCAATTAGCCTTTCCTCCTCCTTTTTGTTCTATTCAGGCCTTCAGTGGATTGGATGATACCCACCTGCATTGGAGAGGACAATCTGCTTTCCTCAGTCTACTTATTCAAATGCTAATCTCATCCAGAAATACTTTCACAGATATACTCAGAAATAATGACCAGTTATCTGGGCATCCCTTAGTCTAATCAAGTGACACATAAAATTAACCATCACTGAGGCAGATATTATTATTATTATTATTATTATTATTATTATCCCATTACATCCTTGAAAACTGAGGTTCAACATCATTAAAGTTCTTTTCTAAGTGGTAAATGGAAGAGTCAGTATTGGAATTAAATCTGTCTGACTCCTCAGCCCAGGCTGGTAACCCCCATAATTTCAAGCAAAACATTTTCCTGAATATTTTTATTTAAAATATTAAGTTTAACATCCAGTTGGGGCAAAGCTTCCATGCAAACTAGAGAGTCTTGTTTCTCCTCCTTCTGTTGAGTATAATCCAGGCTTGTACTGTGTTTGCACATCGTCTGTGTATTAAAATTATTTCCCAAGCAGAAACTTTGTCTAACACAACATTCTGCCTAGAGGTTCACACATTGCTGGCACTCAGTAACTGTTCATAACAATATGAACGGCATCTGTTTAGTAAAAGGAACTTTGCCATTAGTATTTCTTTGCTATTAGTTCAAATATATATTTAGCAATCCTATCTGTTGAAAATATTCTAATTTTCTTAATATATATAAAAGATGATTTATATTAATATTAGCCCATGATAGCCCCAGTTTGGCAAAGTCTGGTTCTAGGTAGACTGTACTCCCACTAAGTATACCTAGCCAAGATCTATTCCAATTCATTCATTCATTCAGTCAGTCAGTCAATTAGTCAGTGAATGTTTAACATTTAGTGAATATTTAGGCATATTATTTGCCTGTCAGTATGCTAAGTGCTAGACAAAAAAAAACATAACAAAGATACATTAGAAATGTATCATCTAGTGCACTGGAGTTTGACATATAGGTAAATAAGCAATTACAAGTTGATATAATAAGTACTAATAATAAGTAGGGTTAGTACTGCTCCAGAGGGGGCATCTAAACTAGGATTAGGGATCAGACAAATCATCCTACACAAAATGATAATATCCCAGTGAGACTTGAAATGTTCTCATAAATTAGCCAGGTAAAGAGCAGATGGAAGAGGATTCCAGAGGGAAGAATTTTTTCAAAGAGCCAAAGATTAGGGAAAGAGAAAGACATTATTCTAAAAACTGAATATAGTTCAGAATGGTCCAAAAGAGTGGTAAAAAATAAGATTGGGGGGCACAGGCATGAGTCAGTCGTTAAGCGTCTGCCTTGGGCTCAGGTCATGATCCCGGGGTCCTGGAATGGAGCCCCGCATCGGACTCCCTGCTCAACGGGAAGCCTGCTTCTCCCTCTCTCACTCCCCCTGCTTGTGTTCCCTCTCTCGCTGTGTGTGTCTCTCTGTCAAATAAATAAAATCTTAAAAAAAAAAGAAAGAAAGAAGAAAGAAAGAAAGAAAGAAAGAAAGAAAGAAGAAAGAAAGAAAGAAAGAAAGAAAGAAAGAAAGAAAGAAAGAAAAGAAACAAGATTGGAAGCCAGGCAAGTATCATCCTAAAGGACCTATCAGCCTTATAAGCTCCATGTTAAGCCATAGAGTTTTTACCAAAAGGCAGCTGAGAAGCTTTAAATAGTGAAGTGAGATGATTAGATTTATATCTTGGAAAGGTCACTTTGATTGTAGTGTAGGAAGCAAATTACAAGAGGCAAGGATGGACTGGAAGAGAACAATTGGGGGCCTTTTAATATGATGGGGCACCTGGGTGGCTTAGTTGGTTGAGTGTCTGTCTTGGTTCAGGTCATGATTCCAGGGTCCTGGCATCAAGCCCCGCTTTGGGCTCCCTGCTCAGTGGGGAGCCTCCTTCTCCTTCTCGTGCTTCCCCTGCCTGTGCTCTCTCTCTCTCTCTCTGTCAAATAAATAAATAAAATCTTTAAAATAAAATAAAATTATGGTATCCTTAATTATAGTAAAAGCACTGGATGAATTGGAGTCAATTGAGATAAAATTGACAGGATATAGTAAATTGTTAGAAGAGAGGTAATTGGGAAGGAAAAGGAATCAAGAACATGTTTGTGTTTTCGACCTGAAAAATTAGTGAATGGTAATTCTATTCATTGGGATAGGGAACATGGAAGGAGAAGAAGTTTTGGGGTCATAAAAACTGATTAATTTCATTTTACTCGAGTCCACAGAGATAGTGTTATGATGGTGGTGGTGGTTGTTGTTGTTTGGAATGTCTTATGAGATTATTTAAATTCTGTTGTAGCCCTAATCTGTACCACAAAGTGGTACCCGTTAACCAGAGTAAAATCAGTTTTATCTCTCTCTTATCAATTCAGTAAGTTACTGGAAAGGTGATTAAAAAATGGATATTATTAATCCTAAACAGTATTGATTCTTGAAGAAGGTGATGGTAGAAATACCTCATTGGCTGGGCCAGACCTGTGGGGGAAAGTACTATTCTGAACTAGTTAGTAAAATTATACAATCCTTATATGGTAGCCTGGACACATACACTACCATACTAGTTCTATGTGAAATAACTGAGCAAGAGGCCCTGAAAGATAGCAAGCCAATCTCAGCTGATGCAGAATTTCTGAAAAAGCTGATAACAGTATTTCTGAAAAAGGTAGCTGCTTCCTTCAAAATGAATAAGAGATCAGGTGATAATAGAAGATTAAACTGAATATCTCAATCCTATAGCTTTCATTGTCCATTGCCATAGGATTCCTCCCAAAGACTGGACCCATTCACTGAATGAAACAATTAAAAAAGCTGTCCACCAAATTGCCTAACTGGAAAAACTAGGATTTTCCCTAAATATCCTATACTCCCCAGCTGACTACATTTCTTACCCACTCTACCCAATTACTTTATCTCTTTAGCACTTGCAGACATTTCTGCATTTGTGTTTGCGATTCCACCACAGAAGGGCTCAATGACTTTAGCTTGGGTGTTTTTCAGGGAAGGTGTTAAAACTATAGCCATAAAATTGAACTATCTAATGAAATCCTTCAAAATAAATTACCTGCAGGTATCTTAATGAGTTGATGTAATGGAGGATGTCTGCCAAGAAGGATGGCTTTGGCTTGGAACCAATGATCTTAGGTCCATCCTTCTGATGATAATTAGGTAATATGTCTCCTTGCCTATTGTTTATTAAGGCCACTCCTAATTTATGACAATAAAATCATGCTCCCAATTTAAAAGGGAAATCTAATGTTTTTGTATTTTATAGTGGAGCGGCAAAAGTGGCTTAAAGTCATTTAGATAAAAGTTAAAAGAGAACAATGAAGGATGTCCAAGGGCATTCCTGTTTTATGCTGCTCTGCTTTGTCATCTTTAAAATGACTACTTTATCCTATTAAATTCTCAAGGTTGTATTATAAACAGTATGAATAACACCTTCGTAATTGTCTCCCTAGATTAATTTCTAAAAGTGGGATTATACCCTGGGTCAAATAATTTATTCAATTTACAATTTGATGGATATACCAAATTACTTACAGAAAGAACTACCCATTTAACTCCTATCAATAAAATGTGAGAATGAGTCTTTCCTTACAACTTCATTAATAATGGATTTTATCTATATTTTTAATCTTTACTAATAAAAATCCAAAATACATTTCATCATTTATTATTATTTTCACTTATCTGATTATTAATGCAATTAGATGTAATTTCATGTTTCTTGGCCATTTGTATTTTTGAAGTAATCACCTTTGTATGACTATAGTCTATTTTATAACTGGGCTATTGATTTTTCTTTTCTCATCATGGATCTCATTTTTCTCCTGATTGTAAATTTATAATGTTTGTGACATAAATTTTTGTCTCATATTAATATCATTGCCTGCTGTTTTTGCCTCTGTTTGTCTGATATATTTTTGACATATATTATCTATCTATAAATTTCTCTAGCAAACTCTAAAGTCATTCAGCTTTTCTTTCCTCTCAAATAAGTCCTTACTATATTTTTACCCTCATTATCCTAGTGTTCATAATATAGTTAGCTAGAGTCTTTTGTTCTCTTTTAAAAGTACCCACAGGGGCACCTGGGTGGCGCAGTCGTTAAGTGTCTGCCTTTGGCTCAGGGCGTGATCCCGGCGTTCTGGGATCAAGCCCCCCATTGGGCTCCTCCGCTGGGAGCCTGCTTCTTCCTCTCCCACTCCCCTGCTGTGTTCCCTCTCTCGCTGGCTGTCTCTCTGTCACATAAATAAAAAAAAAAAAAGTACCCACATAGGGGTGCCTAGGTAGCTTAGTCAGTTGAGTGGCTGCCTTGATTCAGGTCATAATCTTGGAGTGCCAGAAGCAAGTCCCACATCAGGCTCCTGCCCAGCAGGGAGTCTGCTTCTCCCTCTCCCTCTGCCCCTCCCCTGCTCCTTCTCTCTCTCCCTCTTTCACTCACTCTCTCTCTCAAATAAATAAATAAAATCTTTTTTAAAAAAGTACCCACATAAAATATATTTCTTGCATGTAGTTGTTAATTGTTATTCCAAGATGTGTTGCCAATTTCTGACCTCACTAGATGTCCTTGTACCCTACTCCTTTTTAGGTTTAATTTTTTTAAATTATTTTTTTGGGGGGAGGGATTTTTTTTTTATTTTTTTAAATTTAAATTCAATTAATTAGCATATAATGTATTATTTGTTTCAGAGGTACAGATCTGTGATTCATCAGTCTTATATAATACCCAGTGCTCATTACAACACATACTCTCCCCAATGTCCATCACCCAGTTATCCCATCCCTCTCAGGTTTAATTTTAGTAGGTTTTTATGCAAGAATCAATGATTAGCAAACTTCTAGAATTTCCTGTGTTTGAAAACAATGATTTATTTCACCCTTACTCTGGAAGGATATTTTAATTAGGCATAGAATTCTAGCTTAACAGTTATTTTCCTAGTTCTTTGAAGACATGCTTCCTTTGTCTTCTGCAAACCGTTGCTTCTTTTTTTTTAATTTTTTTTATTATATTGTTAGTCACCGTACAGTACGTCCCTGGTTTCTGATGTAAAGTTCAATGATTCATTAGTTGCGTATAACACCCAGTGCACCATGCAATACGTGCCCTCCTTACTACCCATCACCAGCCTATCCCATTCCCCCACCGCCCTACCCTCTGAAGCCCTCAGTTTGTTTCTCAGAGTCCATAGTCTCTCATGCTTCATTCCCCCTTCTGATTACCCCCCCTTTCTTTATCCCTTTCTTCCCCTACCAATCTTCCTAGTTCTTATGTTCCATAGATGAGAGAAACCATATGATAATTGTCTTTCTCTGCTTGACTTATTTCACTTAGCATCATCTCCTCCACTGCCGTCCATGTTGTAGCAAATGTTGAGAAATTGTTCTTTCTGATAGCTAAGTAACATTCCATTGTATATATGGACCACAACTTCTTAATCCAGTCATCTGTTGAAGGGCATCTCGGCTCCTTCCACGATTTAACTATTGTGGACAATGCTGCTGTGAACATTGGGGTGCATATGACCCTTCTCTTCACTACGTCTGTATCTTTGGGGGAAATACCCAGTAGTGCAATGGCTGGGTCATAGTGTAGCTCAATTTTTAACTTTTTAAGGGACCTCCACACTGTTTTCCAGAGTGGCTGTACCAACTTGCATTCCCACCAACAATGTAGGAGGGATCCCCTTTCTCCACATCCTCTCCAGCAATTGTTGTTTCTTGCCTTGTCCATTTTTGCCATTCTAACTGGCGTAAGGCAAACTGTTGCTTCTAATGAGAATTTTACTGCCAATCTGCCTCTTCTTTCTGGTTATCTTGTTATTTGATTTTTCTGAAGTTTCACCTTAATTTTCCTGATAAGTGTTTGGAGAGTTATGGGTTGAAATGTGTCCCCTAAGAAAGATATGCTGAAGTCTCCTAACCCCAGTACCTCAGAATGTGACTTTATTTGGAATAGGGTCCTCACATGGGTAATTAAGTTAGATTAATGGTCATGAGGGTGGACCTTAATTAAATATGACTGGTGACCTTATAAATAGGGGAAAATTTGGACATAGAGACAGACATATAGAAGAGACAGAGACACAAAGAGAATGTCATGTAAAAATCAAGGCTGAGATTGGGGTGATTATATCTACAAGCCAAGGAACAACAAAATTGCCAGCAAACCACCAGAAAGTAAGAGAGAGGCAGGGAACAAATTCTTCCTCAGAGCTTTAAGAAGGAACCATGTCACTAACACCTTGATTTTGGACTTCTGGCCTCCAGAACCGTGAAACAATAAATTTCTATTATTTTAAGCCGCTCGGTCTGTGGCACTTTGTTACAGTAGCCCTAAGAAACTACTACAGTGGACGTTTTCAAATGAGGCTTATGTATTTCTTTAATTTAAGAATATTCTTAATCATCATATCTTCAAATATTTCTTTTGTACTATTCTTTCTATCCTCATTTCTGAATTTTTATTAAATTTGTATTGGAATATCTCAATTGACCCTCCATAGTTTTTTATTTTTTTTAATTTTTAAAATTTTTTTAATGATTTTTTATTATATTATGTTAGTCACCATACAGTTCATCATTTGTTTTTTTTTTTTTAATTTTATTTTATTATATTATGTTAATCACCATACAGTACATCCCCAGATTCCGATGTAAAGTTTGATGCTTCATTAGTTGCGTATAACACCCAGTGCACCATGCAATACGTGCCCTCCTTACTACCCATCACCAGTCTATCCCATTCCCCCACCCCCTCCCCTCTGAAGTCTTCAGTTTGTTTCTCATAGTCCATAGTCTCTCATGTTTCATTCCCCCTTCTGATTACCCCCCTTTTCTTTATCCCTTTCTTCCCCTACCGATCCTCCTAGTTCTTATGTTCCATAGATGAGAGAAATCATATGATAATTGTCTTTCTCTGCTTGACTTATTTCACTTAGCATTATCTCCTCCAGTGCCGTCCATGTTGCAGCAAATGTTGAGAATTCGTTCTTTCTGATAGCTGAGTAATATTCCATTGTATATATGGACCACAGCTTCTTAATCCAGTCATCTGTTGAAGGGCATCTCGGCTCCTTCCATGATTTGGCTATTGTGGACAATGCAGCTATGAACATTGGGGTGCATATGGCCCTTCTCTTTACTACGTCTGTATCTTTGGGGTAAACACCCAGTAGTGCAATGGCTGGGTCATAGGGTAGTTCAATTTTTAACTTTTTAAGGGACCTCCACACTGTTTTCCAGAGTGGCTGTACCAACTTGCATTCCCACCAACAATGTAGGAGGGATCCCCTTTCTCCACATCCTCTCCAACAATTGTTGTTTCTTGCCTTGTCTATCTTTGCCATTCTAACTGGCGTAAGGTGGTATCTCAGTGTGGTTTTGATTTGAATTTCCCTGATGGCTAATGATTTTGAACATTTTTTCATGTGTCTGTTAGCCATTTGTATGTCTTTTGGAAAAGTGTCTGTTCATATCTTCTGCCCATTTTTTGATTTGTTTATTTGTTTCTCGTGTATTGAGTTTGACAAGTTCTTCGTAGATCTTGGATACCAGTCCTTTATCTGTAGTGTTATTTGCAAATATATTCTCCCATTCCATAGGCTGCCTCTTAGTTTTTTTGAATGTTTCGTTGGCTGTGCAGAAGCTTTTTATCTTGATGAAGTCCCACAAGTTCATTTTATCTTTTGTTTCTCTTGCCTTTGGAGATGTATCTTTTGTTTCTCTTGCCTTTGGAGATGTGTCATGAAAAAGGTTGCTTTGGCCGATGTCGTAGAGGTTGCTGCCTATGTTCTCCTCTATGATTTTGATGGATTCCTGTCTCACATCGAGGTCTTTCATCCATTTGGAGTTTATTTTTGGGTATGGTGTGAGAGAGTGGTCAAGTTTCATTCTTTTGCATGTAGCTGTCCAATTTTCCCAGCACCATTTATTGAAGAGACTGTCTTTTTTCCACCGGATGTTTTTTCCTGCTTTATCAAAGATTAGTTGCCCAAAGAGCCGAGGGTCCACCATGTGTCTGTTTTTGTGCCAGTACCATGCTGTCTTTGTGATCACAGCTTTGTAGTACAGCTTGAAATCCGGCATTGGGATGCCCCAGCTTTGTTTTTCCTTTTCAACAGTTCCTTGGAGATTCGGTGCCTTTCCTGCCTCCATCTTTTTTTTAAATTTCAGTGAGTTTTAGTTGAATTCCTATGCCATATTCCAATTTGCTAATTCTCCCTTTGACTTTTTCTAGTTTACAGTTTACCCAAATATTGACTTTCTTATTTTTATTCCAATATTTTCATTTCTTATTTTCAGGATTAACCTCCAAGTTAAATAACCTAAAGTTAACCTGAAGTTAATTCACTCCACCATTTTTAGTTTTATTGGTTTTCTTAGTATTACTTTTCTTAGTGTGTTTGAATTTTTACTTTGAGCTTTTAACTTCTGTGGAAATTTGGGTTTTTTCCTCTGTGTCCATTCCCCCTTGCCTACCTGCTTTATGGTTGTCTTAAACTCCACCTTATCTCAGTGTCCTGATGATATATAGTCAATGAGCCAGCTGGTGACTTGGCCCAAGTTCTAGCTTTGAATCTGTGTCTGCTTACTCCTGTCTTTTAGTATGCACAATCTATAATCCAGGAAATTGTTGGTCACAGCTTTTTACAACTTCCTTTCATGTAATGGAGCTGTAACATAGCCAATTTTAAAAGCAGTAAGCCTGGGGCACCTGGGTGGCACAGTCGTTAAGTGTCTGCCTTTGGCTCAGGGCGTGATCCTGGTGTTCTGGGATCAAGCCCCACATCAGGCTCCTCCGGTATGAGCCTGCTTCTTCCTCTCCCACTCCCCCTGCTTGTGTTCCCTCTCTCACTGGCTGTATCTATCTCTGTCAAATAAATAAAATCTTTAAAAAAATAAAAAGAGGAAAAAAAAAAAGCAGTAAGCCTGACCCTAGTCTCCTACTTTACATGGGCCACATTTAATTTCTGCTACTCTACCTTAGCTTTGCTTAATTCTGGTCCAAATTTCAGTAGGGAATATGGAGTATACTTATAGTATACTATTTTTGGTTTTCCCTTGCATTTTCAGAGGCATAGGTAAATTTTTAGTTCAGTCATGTCTTTTTAATTTTTCACTTTAGAGTTTATCATTGCTATATATTTAGAATGGCATGTGAGGACTCAAACGTGAAATCACAGACCTATCTTGAAGAGAAACCCTGATTAGTTTCTAACTTTAAACCTTTGTGAGTCATTCCTAGTTAACTACTGCTAACACTGTTTCCACAGCCAAATGCAGAGAACTCTGTTGGCCTGGAACTCTGTTGGCCTTGAGGCTATAAACAAGTTAGGTTTAAATAACTTTTGACAAAATCAGGCTAATATAGGCCCTATTTTTTTTTTCTGGGTTGATAAAATTACACACATACCAGCAGCAGATGTAATGTAAACAAAGATAATGATTTTTCCTTAATCTTGGATGCTAAGTTGGGATCATTTTCCTTCCATGATGCTGAGTCAAGGTTCTTGGTCCTTACCACCTCAGGATTATGGAAAGGAAATACAAAAGAAAGAGACATATCCACTTGAAATGATCTTTTAACTTTCATTACACAAGGACTCTCCCCACTAGCAAGCCTAGGCAACATGTTCCTGTAGGATCTGATTAAGAGCAATTCTTTTCTTTACTGGAATAGAAGAAATGATGAAGAGAAGCCTTAAACTCCTCCTTGAAAACTAACAATATTCGTTTTCCTCAAAACCTTTTATTGTTGTTTCATATCTTCTACCTCTAATGAAGTTAGTACGTCTGAAACCATACTGATTTTTACCTGTTGGTGAATGTCCTACTTTTGTCAGTCTTGCTGAAGGTCTCTTTATTTGTCATTGAATTGCACTAAGATTCTATTCCTTATTTACCTGGGTATGGTTTATGTATTCCCTTAGACTTTGAACTGAAAATGTAGTGTACAAGCCCACAGCTTTTAATTAGTCATTCAGTTACTAGGGGCTGTATGAAGAGTAAGCTAAAGAAACTAGTAGCCAAAATTAAGTTGGGTTGTATCTGCCTACTTCTCTGAAAATTTGAGTATCTTACTCTGGGAATTTTCCATAGTCTCTAAGGAAAAAGCACCTAGTATTTAGCTGTTCCCCAGCTTGGTCTCCCTCATCAATCTTTTGTAGATTTCAGTAAGTTGCACAGATCTCCCACCACTCCCACTATCACCACAACCAAGTATTATTTACAGTCTCTCTTTAGGCATAGTCTTGTCGCCATTCGTGTACCAGATTCCTGTTAAAAACCCAACTAGGGAGTTAAAATGGTAGCATAAGTGGTCTTTCTATTAGACCTGCTCCTATCCTATTTTGTGGAGGAAGGATGAGTCTCAAATGGACCATTTCTTTTTTTTTCCTCCCATGGTTCTCTTTATTCATTTGAACTCTTTCACTCACTTACTAATCCAAACATTAGTATCCTCGTTTGTTTTTTTCCAAATGTATGGCAAGCTCATCAAATCTGGTGAGATTATAATATGACTTTGTGGTCATGCCTCTAGCATTCCTAAAGATAAAGTTTTATCTTTATTTTTGTATTCATTTCTGCAAATTTTAGGCAAATGTATAAATTATGCAAACATGGCCTGATTCTACACTCTTTCCCAAAAATCTATCAATACATTGGGTTTTAATTTAGCAATTTATAACAAAAAGTGAGAACTAGTCAGCAACCAGCTGAAGAATAGGAAAAGTATAAAGAGTGGTCAAAGACACTGAGAAAGTAACACCTATTTTGTGGAATAAGAAAGAGCAAAGGAGTAGGATTCATAGGATATCAGGTTTTTTCTTTTTGTTTTTTGTTTGTTTGGTTGGTTGTTGGTTTTTTTGTTTTTTCTTGTTGTTGTTGTTGTTTTTAACTAGAAACAACTAGCTCAGTGTCTTGGATAGGCTCCTAGCATCTCTGGGGTACCTTTATTGCAGCGTCAAATTAGAGAGTGAAGTTCTTCTCTTTAGGATTACTCCATGCTGCATTTATTTATGCACAAATGGTAGAAAGGCGACTTCTCTATAGGTGAAGTTGCGTGCATACAAAAGATATGTTTGATCTCTGCCTAGCCTCTTTCTTCAGAGTTTTGGTGTCCATGCTATCACACTCCAACAATCACAAAAAAAAATAAAATAATTGGGAACCCTTAATTGAAAATGTTTAAAATTCTTCAGGCAGAACCTAGAAGAAAAGATTTCAAAATTGTACCCAGATAAAACACTTTATCTTTTTATAAATTTCTGTTTGAATGGATTTCGTGGCAAAACTGTATTTTATTTAAAAAATAGAGTTAAGATAGTCACGATTAATATTGTTTCGGGAATAATTCATTATAACATAGTTCACATTCAGGAAGTGCCTTCTGAAGAATCTTAATGACCCTCTCAAATTGCTTTCACCTACCTCTGAAGTGCAGGGCATTTTACATAAGCACAAAGTTGAAAAAATTAAAATATAAACAACTATGGTTATTAATAGGAAGGTAGGTGGCGTTGATTAAAAGAAAACAGTAAAAATTCTCATTTGGAAGTAATTCCACAATTATGTACTATGGATTAATTTAGTCTAGAAACTACTATACGAGAGTAATGCAAATTTAGCTGAGCTTTATAATTATGAACTATTTAAGGTAAAAAATTATCAGCCTAATTACATTATTCTATACATAGGAGCCCATGGTTAGATATTCTTGCATCTGAATTTCTCTGCCATCACATACGATTGCTATATACTATCTTCCAAGCAGTGGAGTTTAAAAGAGGGAAATAGCCATGTTATTTGACATTTTGCTCTATTTTTCAATATCCTGTGTGTAATGAATACTCAATAAATATTTATCAATAATGTCTTTAATGAGAATTCAGATTAAAATGAATGTTTTATTGTTAATAATCTTTCTCTGAGCACAATGCAATAACTAGGATCATCTTGACATACCTCACATAAATTATAAACTGGACAAGTTTGGGCAATTGGTTCACATTACCACTTATCATTTTCACTTATCATTTTATATTATGAAGCCTCCTTAGATAAGAATAGAGCAGGCCTTTGGAACAGTGTGATTTTCTTGGATATCTCATAATGCAATACAGAAGTGAAAATATTTTCAGGTTTTAAGATAATAATACCACAGACCAGGCAAGTGACTTTGAATAGTAGAAATAACAAACTTCTTTCCATTTTGCCCTTCTTCTGTAAGACATTATTCTTTGCAACAGTGTGCACTGCCTTTTTCTCAAAATCAATTGTGACTAAGAATAATCTAGGAATGTTGAAAAATATTTAGTTCCTGAATCTGACTCAAAAAGATTCTAATTAAATAGGAAATAATGATGGCTGCCATGGCCATTTCATAGGACTATGGGGCAGCAGATGTGAAAGATTTCTTTTTATTTTGAAATGTTTTTCACGGAGGTTAAAGTATTATTATAATTATTAGCACCTCTCAAGAAACAATATAGGAAAAGATTTTCTTAAAAACATTTTTTTCTAATTATAATAATAGTATATGCTCATTATGTAGAAAATTTGGAAAATAGTGGTAAGTATAAATAGAAATCTAAAATTTGCCCATATCCCACTATGGGGAAATAACAGCCATTAACTTATCTTGCCTTTTTGGAGCTTTTTAATTGTTGTGTATAAGCACAGAGAATATTGCAATAATTAGATAGATAGATAGATAGATAAGTAAATTTTCACAAACACACCTGTGTAACCAGATTCCAGCTCCGAAATCAAGAAATAGTGTCAGAATCCTCCCCATTTCGTGTCCCCTTTGTCACAAACTTCCACCAAGAATAAATACCATTATCCTGACTTTTTAAAAAAATATTTTATTTATTTATTTGAGAGAGCAAGAGAGAGCACAAGCAGGGGGGATGCAAGGGGGTGGAACAGAGGGAGAAGCAGACTCTTTGCTGAGCAGGGAGTCTGATGCAGGGCTCCATCCCAGGACCCCGGGATCATGACCTGAGCCCAAGGCAGACCCTAACCCTAACTGAGCCACCCAGGAGCCCCCATTTTCCTGACTTTTAATGCCCAAAACAAATTTTGTCTGCTTCTAATTAATATATAGCATCTTCTTTCACTTATATAGACATTTGTGAAATTTATTCATATTGTTCTTCATACTTACAGTTCATTTATTTTCATAACTTTGAATATACAGTCAGTTTGGGACAATTACAAATAGTTCCAGTGTGAATATTTTTGTACATGCTTTGTGGTGAGTGTATATGTACATTGATGTTAGATATTTACTTAGGAGTGGAATTGCTGGGTGATAAGATGTGTATAAAATACTTGTATGTTCAGTTTAATAGATACTGCCAATTAGTTTTTCAAAGTAGTTGTACCAATTTATATTCTTACTAGCAGAGTATGAACTTTTAGTTGCTCCACATCTTTATCAAAATTTGGTATTTTCTTTCTTTTTCATTTCAGCCATTTTGGTTGATAAAATATTATCATATTGTGATTTTCATTTATATTTTCCTGATGACTAATGAAGTTGAGCTCACAACTATCATCGACATTTTGGCATATTTTTTTTAGTCTTTTCTTTGTGTCTGTATACATGCATAAGATATTTTAAAATTAAGATTATATTACATATTCAACTATGTGAACTTCTAAAATTACATCACAACAATTCTCCATGTTCATGAGTATTCTTCAGAAATATGATTTTTAGAATATTGTTCTGATCCATTTCATTAAAAATAAGTAAATGACATCATCTTTCTCTGGCTTATTTCAGTTACCATAATACCCTCTAGATCCATCCATCTTATTGCAAATGACAAAATTTTCTTCTTTTTTATGCTCAGTAATTTTCTATTTTATATAAACCACATCTCCTTTATCTTTCATCTGTTATGGACACTAAGGTTGCTTCCATACCTTGGCTATTGTAAATAATACTTTAGTGAACACAGGGGTGCATATATCTCTTCAAATTAGTGTTTTCATTTTCTTCAGATAAATAGCCAGAAGTGAAATTCCTGGATCATATGGTAGTTCTATTTTTAATTTTTTTAGGAACTAGCATAATTTTTTCTATAGTGGCTGTACCAATTTATCTTCCTGCCAACAGTGTATAAGGGTTCCCTTTTTTCCACATACTATATAATTTCACTTATATGTAGAATCTGAAAAATAAACAAACAAAACAAAACAGAAGCAGACTCATAGACACAGAAAACTAACTGTTGGTTACCAAAGGGGAGAGGGTTCAGGGGGCAGGAAAATAGGTGATAGGGATTAAGAGGTACAAACTTGAAGTTATAAAATAAATAAGGCATGAGGATGTAATGTGCAGCATAGGGAATATAATCTATAATCTGTGACATGGTAACTAGACTTATCGTGGAAATCATATAAAAATGTCTAATCACTATGACTTATACCTGAAACTAATAGGATATTGTATGTCAGTTATATTTCAATTTAAAAAATTAGCTGATCCTCTATCTGGATAAAAATAGAGAAAACAGGGGTGCCTGGGTGGCGCAGGCGTTAAGCATCTGCCTTCGGCTCAGGGCGTGATCCCGGTGTTCTGGGATCGAGCCCCACATCAGGCTCCTCCACTAGGAGCCTGCTTCTTCCTCTCCCACTCCCCCTGCTTGTGTTCCCTCTCTCGCTGGCTGTCTCTCTCTGTCAAATAAATAAATAAAATCTTTAAAAAAAATACAGAAAACAAGTATCAGAGGAAACAATAACTGAAGTTTAAATTGAACAACTGATTTCACTAGATTAGTTTCTAATTCTCTCTTTTTCTCTTGTCTAAGTCATGGCCATTAAACTGATTAAACTGTGATTATTTTATCACATGATGAGAAGCAGTGGAGTGGACATGTAGGAACTCCAGTGGTCAAGTCAAATCAGGATGACGGTACATTCCCTAGCTGTGTTAGGAAGGTATGTGCAAATCAGTGGGGATCATTGAATCTGAAAACAGTTTGTACTATGTCAGGCAGGGCATCATGATAAATTAGGAACTATTATTATAATTGTAGCACAGCATCTTGTAAATATGAGGCTGTCAATAAATGTATGCTCAAAGTCAAAGGTACACTTAAAGGTTATTTTACGATGTCCTGTAGTTGCACTGTTCAAAATTCTGGCCTACGTACAGATGCCATAGAGAAATTTAGTATTGATCATAAATTGCCCCATTAGAATAAACATAAAAGATTCCAAGAATTTTTTTTTAAATAAGAATACTGCTATTAGCAGAAGTTAGGCTTAACTTATAAATATCCAATCCAACAAATGGTAGTCTATTACTTATATACTTCCCCATAGAACTGATTTAGTGAACTTGTTTTTTCAGGGCAAATGTTCCCTATTATTATGCTAATATTACAAGATGTTAATAGTGATGGTTTTGTATTATATAATCATTATCTCAATTGATGTCCATGATAACTCTGTTAAGCAGGCTGGTAGGTCTTGTCTGCCATTTTACAGATGAGGACCCTGAGGATATAGAGTCTAAGAGTGCTGGCCATCATCACATGACTAATAAATGGCAATCAAGGCATAAATCTAGGTCTTCTGACTCCAATCTGTTTATATCTGGTTCCCTGCTCCTTTTTCCTCAATAGCAGGGAGTTTGTTCAAATTATCTAGATATTTATTCCAGATCTCCATTTTACTTTGTCTAAACCTATTTGGGACTAGTAAAAACAAGTCTGTTTAGAATTTATTTTCATAAAAAAATGTTTTTTGTAATGATAGCAATAAGAAAATTCTTATGACTGGACCTGAATAGGGGCACCTGGGTGGCTCAGTTGGCTAAGTGACCGATTCTTGGTTTTGGCTTAGGTCATGATCTCAGGATTATGGGTCAAGCCCTGCATGGGGCTCTGCACTCAGCATGGAGTTTGCTTGGGGTTCTCTCCCTCTCCCCTTCCTTCTCCCTCTGTTCCTCCCCCTCCTCACCTGTGCATGCCCTCTCTAAAATTAAAAAAAAATATGTACATAAATAAAAGATTGGACCAGAGTATGAAATAACTCTTACTTACCTGCAACTCTCAGCTCAGATAGGACCTTCCTTATAAGGCCTCCCCACAAGACTTTGCTATACATGGTAAAGGATAAAATGCAAAATATTGCTTCTGAGTATATGATAATTACTTCCACTTATGCCCTGAGGCCTTTCTTCTTTGAATTCAATCTTCAGCTGTTGATTACTGTGCCTGGCATATCATAGATGCTCAATATGTATCTAATACACAAATAATTAGACAATAAGAGTTAGTTTGAGCAGGGCCTCATGAAATGGATCCCAGAATTGGACAATATGTAGTTAGACATTCTGGAGAAAGAAGGCAGGAAATAAATCAACTTTGTTTTTGCTGGAGTTCTACCTAGGGCTAATGTTTGATAAAGACTTTCCCTCAGGCTTCATATAAATCTTCTTGAACTCTGGTTACCTGTTTGCCATTTCCCACCCAAGGTAGGTTTGAACTACGAATGTCAGTTGAGATCCCTGAACACCAAAGATAGTAAATAAGAAATAAATTTTTGGATTTGGCACAGATTTAGCACACAAAAATGTAGGATACCCAATTAATTTGAATTTCAGATGAACAATGAATACATTTAGTGTAAATATGTCCCATACATACATTCTATATTTTATCTGCCAACTCTAAAACAGGGCCATCAATTGAGTTTGTTAATGGTAAGTGTTTTACTAAATTTATTAATGTCCCACTTTTCTCTTAAAAAAGACTCATACTAGCTTAATGCAAAAAGCATAAGATAGTGGCACCTGGGTGGCTCAGCTGTTAAGCGTCTGCCTTCAGCTCAGGTCATTATCCCAGGGCCTGGGATCTAGCCCCACATCAGGCTCCCTGCTTGGCAGGAAACCTGCTTCTCCCTCTCCCACTCCCCTTGCTTGTGTTCCCTCTCTCGCTGTTTCTCTGTCTCTCTCTCTCTCTTTTTTTTTAAAAATTTTATTTCTTTATTTCACAGAGAGACAGCCAGCGAGAGAGGGAACACAAGCAGGGGGAGTGAGAGAGGAGGAAGCAGGCTTCCCAGTGAAGCAGGGAGCCCGATGTGGGGCTCAGTCCCAGGACTCTGGGATCACACCCTGAGCCAAAGGCAGATGCCCAATGAATGAGCCACCCAGGCACCCCTCTCGCTGTCTGTCTCTGTCAAATAAATAAATAAAATCTTTAAAAAAAAAAAAAAGAAAAGCACAAGATACGTCAGTAAATTAGAAATAGAAAACTTGGAATGAGTAAAATCTATAATTAATAAAATTAAGCTTTAAATTTTGCGCTAACCCTTCTGAAACAATTCAGTGATTCATGATAAATCACATGTCTTGTGATTAAAAAGATTATTTCTTAGAATGAAAAAAACATTATTATCATAAAAAAGAAATGTGGTATAATAGACTGTATTTCTAGTAAGAATGTTTGTATTCAAGTCCTTAAGAATGTCACAACTCTATGAATCTCAGTTCAAAGTTTATCTATAAAATGGATTATCCCATTCCAGTCATCTAGCTATGGCTATGTAAAAAATTACCCTATAACTTAGCAGCTTCGACAACAATTTTGTTATAGCTTATGGATTTCCTGGATCAGGAAATTCTATAGACCTTAACTGGATAATCTGTGTGTTCAATGCAACACTGACTGAGATCACTCAGTGGTGGTCAGCTTGGGCATAGGCTGTTCTGAAGATTCAAAATGCCTTTACTCACATATCTGTGCTTTAGTAAGTTTATGTGGAAGGCTAGGCTCAGCTCAGACTATGGCTCATAGTACCCACATGTGGTCTCTCCAGCGTGAGAGTCTCAAAGTAGTTGACTTTTAACATGGCAGCTCAGGGTTCTTAGAGAAATTGTTCTAAGACAAAAAATGGAAACTGCATATCTTTTAGGTCTGTGCCCAGAAATGGATACAGTGCTACTCCTTCATATGCTACTGGTTACAACAACCAGAGGGCTAAACTTGATTCAATAAAAGGGGACACAAATCCTACCTCTCCATAGGGGGAATGTTTAAAAAATTGTGGCCATCCTTAATCTGCCACTCTGACTCTTTACGAGGTTCATGGGAAGACAGAGTGAGATGATATATCCACAAGTACAAATCATTTAAATGGCCTCTTAGATCTAGGGTTCCAGTCCTATTAAAATCTCTTTTAACCATGGCCTAACCGAATCTCTGATACAGATAATTCTTTAAGCCAGGGAGAATGTATAAATGTGGTATGTGGTACTCCATTGATAAACAAGAACCCTGGATATTAAGAGCAACTGATAAATCAGCTGCTGTGTCTGGATAGTGAACACTGCCTTCTTAGACCATTGGACCAATTACAATCATCTTGGTTTACTCAGCAAGTGATTCACATGCCTAATTTATATTAATAATAGTTCCCAAGATTGGAAAGACTCTCAATATTTTAGGGAGAGAAAAATACTATAATTTTTTAAGTAGCTGCTTCATAAGAGAAAAATTATTTTCTTAAAACGATCTAATGATTTTGTGTTTATTCACTAACAAAAGAAAACTTCCATTAAAACTTCGCTTCACATAATGAGTTGTTAGCCTAAGGAATATGCACCCAGGATTGATTCCATAACATAATATTTCTTCTGGAATGTTGGGCATGCCATTCCCAGTTGCAGTCAACAAAAGCACTAGGATTTGAGAATAACCAAAATCTCCTCCCGTTCTCTTCTGCCCAAAAATAGTTCTGCTGTTATCTTCATAGGGTTATTAATCACTTTCTTGAGCTAAAGAGGTGCTTTAGAGAAACCTTTGTTAAATGGTACTTAGCCATTTTAGTTGCTAACATAGGACTTTAATGCTGGAGAGGACTCCAGTGTCTTCATCTTTACCTACAGCCCAGGGGACAAAAGTCCAGGGAGGTTATATGATCTGCATTAGTTTATAAAGCTTTGAGTTAGAGGGGCAGAATATGATATAAAAAATTTATATCTACGTACTATTTGATAGGCCACAAAGCTGTTAGGCTTATTTTATGCCATTTAATCCTCATGACCTCTTTTTTTTTATTAAGGATTTTTAAAATTTATTTGAGAGAGAGTGTGCATGTGCATGGCAGGAGGGGCAAAGAAAATCTTCAAGCAGAAGATTGCTGAGTGTGGAGCCAAGGTGGGGCTCAATCCCATGACTCAGGAGATTATGACCTGAGTCAAAACCAAGGGTTGGACCCCCAACTGACTAAGCCACCCAGGCACCCCATAAGGAAACTCTACAAGCCAAAGCACCTGAAAATGAGTCAGGGGTGCTTTCCACTACACATGTGCCCAACAGCTGAGCCTTAAGAGAATAGGACACAGGACAGGTATATTTTGCTTTGCAGGATTGGGAGAGTTAGAGGGATGTGGATGGTCCATAATCCAAAAAGGCAGGCTAAATTGGTCATCTGAGTGAAGAAGAAGAGAGAAGTTCAAACCAAAGCAGGAGGTCCCAAAGGAAAACAGCTATTGCCCAAATATTTTTAGGGGTTAATCTGAATAGCTTCTTCTTTTTCCCTGAGTTCCTTTAATGGCCTTAAAGGGCACCTGGCCTCGTATGATTATACATGAAGAAAAGGAACTTGCTGAATACAAGCTGCTTAGCCTTTTCTCCTTTTCTTTAATTGCTTTTGCTGAACTGTCAATAAATTCCCAAGTGTTTGAGCTAAGCAACGATGAGAATAATTTCCATTTCTGCTTCTCTCAGCATGAAAGAAGGCAATCTCTTTCCAATCCAAGGAACTTGGTTAGCAAACATTAAGAAACCAGTTTCTTTGGTCCTTTTTACTTGTTTAAAAGGAAAAATCATAAAATATGATTTTTGTTTGTTTCTTTTGCAGCAGAAGTATTTGCCCCCAAGCTTCTGAGATGTTATTTCCAGGCTTGTTCTCCCTGTCAATATCTGAAGAACACTTCACAGCAATGAGATCGCTTTTGGGTGCACGGGGAGGAAATGATCAGCAAACAGGCCCTCACGGGACACTGCTGCCACTATGGAACCTGAGAATATATATGGCTCATATCTCTTATCGGTGTCAAAAGACCCTCAGTCATGGGTCTTTCATCAACAAATCCAGTAGTTGCATTTCTAATTAAAGTTTCTGGAGCTATTTTGCAGTATCTGAATTTAAATGATAGATGATAGATAAATAGAGAGAGAGAGAGAGAGAGAGAGATGGGAGAAACAGACACACAGAGACAGAGAGATTATTTAGATTTATATTAAAGTAGATAAACTCTAAAAAAAAGTAAATAAACTCTATCAAATGTTTTAGGAAAACTCAGTTATAAGAAGGAATACCTGAGGATAAATACTAGTCCCCCCTGTGATGAGAAAATAAGGAAATAATCGTCCCATTAACCCCAAATATTTCTTGGTGCCGGAGGAGATAAAGTGACAATATTGGTATGAACAGTAACATTAATCCCGAGAGATATTGTTGAACCCAAAATTTCGGATACTCCCAGGATGATTTTTTTTCAAAATGAGAATAATTGTTTTTATTGTAAATTATTTTATAATTTTGTCTTCAAATGTGAAATAATAAAAAAGAGTTCCCCTCCATCTCCACACATTCTGCTCCCCATCCCTGTATACACACCCTCCCTATAATCCAATCCTAGGGTTATCTACTATTAACAGTTTAAACATAGCCTTCTGGACTTGTATTCACAGATAAACATTTTAAATTAATGTATTCATACTTTAGATAATGTTCTATAATATGCTTTTTAATCGCTAGTATATTGTGGCCATCTTTCCACTTTAACACATAATAAAATTATCTCATATTTTGTAATGATTACATAAAAATTCATTTCTGGAAGTCCATTCTAACCAAGACCCTGCTAAGTTTAGGTGGTTTCCAAATGTTTTCTATTTGAAAGAGTGCTACAATAGATATCCTTAAATTTATATCATGATACCTTTTAATGAGTATATCCTTATGGTAAATTTCTTGTAATGAAATTTTGGGCCAAAACATTTGCACATTTTTTAAAGTAATACATTTTTTAAAGTAATACATTTTAGAAGATTATAACATTGCTTGCTCCCACTAAGAACCTGTGAATATTCCTCCAAAGGTTTTGTGCTTCCAATTCCTGCTTCTTTGGAAGAGATTGCCTCTTCCATTCAGTGACTATTGAGAAAGTGATGATTTCTCCAGAAGCCAAAGAATCAATGGATAAGACATCATGAGACTCAAAGACTAGTCTAAAACTAGAGATAGCATCAGATTCCAAAGGTTAAGAACTCAGTCCCACAAGACTGCCCTTCGCTTCAAATTCCTATCACAAGTTCAAATTGTCACCCATGCTTCTGACCAACTGGCTATATATGAGAGGTTCCAACAACCCCTTTTTTAGATTCAATTAATTTGCTAGCATGACTCACAGAATTCAGAGAAACATTTTACTTACTAGATTACTGGTTTATTAGAAAAAGATAACTCAGTTACAGCCATGTGGAGGAGATACATAGAACAAGGTATGGGGGAAGGGTGCAGAGCTTCCAGGCCCTTTCCTAGGCCACTTTCCCCAAATCTCCACATGTTCACCAACACGGAAGATCTCTGAACCCTGTCCTTTGTTTTGTCATGGAGGCTTCGTTACATAGACATGATTAATTAAATCATTGGCCATTGATGGGTGATTAAACTCTGTTTCCAGCCCCTCTTCTTACCCTGAGTGGGGGTTAGGGGATAGGTGGAGACTGAAAGTTCCAACCTTCTAATCAGTGGTTGGTTCTACCAGCCCCCCATCCATAGGCACAAAATGTCACCTGATTAACGTGATAAACAATGCTTTTATCACTCTCATCACTGGAAATTCCAGTGGTTTTAGGAGCTCTGTGCCAGAAATGGAATAAAGACAAAATATATATTTCTTATTACAGATCACAGGGACACAAAAAATAAACAAAATAGAAAAATATATATTGAAGCTAGGTGGCAACAACTGCTATGAAAAAAATTAAAGCAGGACACTGGTGCAGCCACTGTGGAAAACAGTATGGAGTTTCCTCAAAAAATTAAAAATAAAACTACCCTATGATTCAGCAATCACACTACTGTCTATTTACCCAAAGAATATGGAAACAGTAAATCAAAGGGATACATGCACCCCTATGTTTATAACAGCATTATTTACAATATCCAAATTATGGAAGCAGCCCAAGTGTCTGTCGATTAATAAATGCATAAAGATGTGGTATATATACACAATGGAATATTATTAAGCCATGAAGAAATTTTGCCATTTGCAACAGCACGAATAGAGCTAGAGAGTATAATGCTAAGCAAAGTAAGTCAGCCAGAGAAAGATAAATACCATATGATTTCACTAATTCGTGAAATTTAAGAAACAAAACAAATGAGCAAAGGGGAAAAAAAGAGAGAGAGATTGAGACAAATCAAGAAACAGACTTTTAATTACAGAGAACAAATTGATGGTTACCAGAGGGGAAGGGGTTGGAGGGATGGGCTAAATAGGTGATGAGGATTAAGGAGTGCACTTGCAATGAGCAAGAAATGACAATTGGAATTGTTGAATCATTATATTGTACACCTGAAACTACTATAACACTGTATGTTAACTAACTCGAATTAAAATAGAAACTTAAAAAAAATTAAGGATTGTTGGGGTTAATGTAGAGCATGAAATCAGCCATAATACCTGGCTTGCTAAAATGTGACACAGGCTGCTGAGGGCAGGAAAGCTTTCAGAGAAGGGCATAGGCCTTTGCCATGCCGAGACCTACGTGACAACTCGGCGCTTGGAATGCTGCGGGGAGTTGCCTTCCCAAAGCTTTCCTAGCCCAAAACAGTCAACCTGCGATCTAAGAGATGTAAGCATTGTCCCTTAGGCTATGTTTAGCAGAATTCATATAATACGCCCAAATTAGCATATCATATCTTCCCCCTAAACAGATCCTCCCAGTTTCAGTAAGACCCTGTGTCACACATCATGTGCTTGACTAACAGTGATGTAGGATTTGTGATTATATTGAAGGACCAATAAAAGCAGGAACAAAGAAGAGCAAAGGGTCTTCCTCTCTCAGTGTTGACCCCTTTGCCCTTCTCCTCTCTTTCATGGCAGAGTTTGGAGTAATCTTTCATCTGTCTGTACAGGGATTGCTGGCCATTCCTGTCACAGGATATAGGGCATAGAGAGTAACTGGGGTGCTATTTTAGATACCTTGATTAGAGAGATATCTTGAATAACAACTTTTAGGCAAAGGCTTAAAGGAAGTGAGAGAGTTATCCATGTAGATAGCTGTGGAAGAACCTTCTATGTATAAATTTCCAAAGGTGGAGAATGCTTGGGTAACAGAGGTAGTAAGGAAGCTAGTGTGCCTGGAGTTAACTGCTGAACAAAACAAAGTGTAAGAGCAGAAAAGATCAGAGAAGTTGCTAAGATAGACCATAGTGATGCAGGCCTCAGGACTCAGATTTCAGCAGAACAGTGTTTTAGGGATGCCTGGGTGGCTCAATCAGTTTAGCATCTGCCTGGGGACTGAGTCTGCATGAAGCTCCTTGCTCAGCAGGGAGCTTGCTCTGTCTGCCTGTTTGCCTGCTCTGCCTCTTCTGGCTGCTGCTCCCCCTGCCTGTGCGTGCTCTCTCTCTCTCTCTTTCTTGGACAAACAAACAAGAAGAACAGTGTTTTAAAAGAGTTATTCTGGCTGCTGTGGAGGAGTCTGCAGAGGAGCAAGGTGGAATCAGGAAGACCAGTTGGGAGGCTACTGCATGTCCAGGTGAGATATGATGATGACCCAAACAAGAGTGGTAGCTAGAGAACTGGAGAGACCAGGTGAGAGATGATGATGACCCAAATGAGAGTGATACCTAGAAAAGTGGAAAGACATAGTCTACCTCCTTCAAATGTAGATGGGATTTGCTGATGAATTGGATTTGGAATATGACAGAAAGAGAAGAGTCAAGGATGATTCAAGTTTTTTGATCTGAACAACTGGAAGAATAGGATTGCCAAAGGGAAATCCATGGAAAGAACAGATTTAGAAGGAAATTGGAAACAGGGTTTGATATGGGGGGCCTGTTAGGTTTGAAATGTTCATTAAGCATTTAAGTGGAAATGTCAAGTAAGCAGTTAGAAATGTGAGTCTAGAGTTTAGGGGCAAGAACAGGGCTGGAGATAAAAATGTGTCATCAGTGTAAAGAAGCCATGGAACTGGATGAGATCATTCAGAGAATGAATGCAGATAAAGACAAGACCCAAGGACTGAGGACCAAGGCACAACCTTGTTCAGCTGAAGAGGAACCAGTCAAGGAGAAGAAGTTGGAGAAGACAGTGAGGTAGAAGGAAGTCAAAGAAGAGTGGTGTCCAAGAGGTAAAATGAAGTAAGTGTTTTTAAAAAGTGGTGAATGACAATTTGCATTAAATGCTGCCAATAGGTCAGGTAAGATGGGGTCTGAGAATTGACCATAAGATTTGATGATGTAAAGGTCATTAGTGACCTTGACAAAACAGTTTTGGTAGTACAAGATGTTCAAAAGCACAAATAGATTAGATTCCTGGGAAATTAAAGAAAGGGAAGTAAAAACATCTAGAAGAGGCAAATTTCTCGAGGAGTTTAGCTGTAAAGGAACAAAGAAAATGATTGATAGCTAGAGAACAATGAAGAGTCAGGAGTGTGCTGTTGATGGAACTAATGGAAATGAGCAGTAGAGTGGGAACAAATTATAATGTAAAAGAGAGATGGAAAAAGTGCAGGCATGAAGTTCTTGAAGAAACAAGAGAGAATAGGACCTCGTTCACAAGGGGAAAGTTTGGCCTTAGAAGCAGGAAATTTGTCTTTAGAAACAGAAGAAAAATAAAGCATTCAGGCACAGATGCAAATTAACTAATAGATGAGGTGGTAGGATAATGTGGAAATTATCTTTTTTGGGTTTTCCTATTTACCCAGTGAAATAAAAAATTGAAGGAGTTAGCTGAGAGTGATTTGAGGGGAAGAAGAGTTGAGGATCAGGAGCATGAGACAGTAGATTGACTAAGGAAATGAAGCAGGATCGCTGGACAGCACCAAGGACCTGCATGAGATTTGTGGTCCTGAATTTAAGATGAGGATAGCAATGTTTAGCAGGTATGGAAATAGTAGAAGATTGGATTTAATCAGACATGGGGTTTTTCCAGGTGATTGTGACAGAGGGAAAGAGGAGCAACATAGTTAAAGACGTAATCCTTATTATCATAATTATAATCATAACAGTCAAAATGTATTATTCATCTCTGGTGTGCAAGACACCATGCTCAGTGCTCTACAGAATTTATCTACAATGTTTGCAACACATCTTTTATTATTATTATTATTCATTACATAAGTTTCAGCTGTATAACTTTATAATTTGACATCTGTGCACACTACAAAGTAATCACCACCTCAGATCTAGTTACCATCTGTCACCATACAGTTGACCCCCTTCACCCATGTAACACACCCCCTTACCCTCATCCCTTCTGGCAACCACTAGTCTGTTCTCTGTATCTGTGAGTTTGTTTTTGTTTTATTTTTTTTTGTTCATTTGTTTTGTTTTTTCCAGGTTCCATGTATGATTTTGTTTTTTTTAGATTTCACATATTAGTGAAATCATACAGTATTTGTTTTTCTTCATCTGACTTATTTCACTTAACATAATACCTTTAAGGTCCCTCCATGTTGTTGCAAATGGCAGATCTCAGTCTTCATGTCTGAGCAGTATTTCACTCTATAAATATACCACATCTTCTTTATCCATTCATCTGTCAATGGACACTTAGTTTACTTCCATATCTTAATTATTATAAATAATGCTGCAATAAACATAAGTGTGCATATCTTTTCAAATTAGTGTTTTTGTATTCTTCAGATAAATTCCCAGAAATGGAATATCTGGGTCATTTGGTAGTTCTATTCTTAATTTTTTGAGAAATCTCCACACCATTTTTCATGGTGGTTGCACCAATTTACATTTCCATCAGTAGTGTATGAGGTTTCCCTTTTCTCCACATCCTCTCCAAAACTGTCCTTTCTTGTCTTTTTGATAATGGCCATTCTAACAGGTGTTAGGTGATATATCATTGTGCTTTGATATGTAATTAGTGATGTTGAGCATCTTTTCATGTACATATTGGCCATCAGCATGTCTTCTTTGGAGAAATCTCCCCTAAGATTCTCTGCCCATTTCTAAATTGGGTTGTTTGGTTTTTTTGTTGTTGAGTATAGTTCTTTATATATTTTGGGTATTAGCCTTGTATCAGATATACAGTTTGCAAATATCTTCTCCAATGCAGTAGGTTGACTTTTTGTTTTGATGATGGTTTCCTTTGCTGTGCAGAATCTTTTTTGTTTGATATAGTCACATTTATTTTCAATTTTGTTTCCCTTGCCTTCAGAGTCAGATCCACAAAGATGTTGCTAAGACCAATGTCAAGGAGTTTACTGTCTATGTTTTCTTCTAGTAATTTTATGGTTTCAGATCTTACATTCAAGTCTTTAGTCCATTTTGAGTTAATTTTTGTGTGTGGTATAAGACAGTGGTCTAGTTTCATTCTTTTGCATGTGGCTGTCCAGTTTTCCCAGCACCATTTATTGAAGAGATTGTTCTTTCTCTGTTGTATGTTCTTACCTCCTTTGTCATAGGTTAATTATCCATATATGTGTGGGTTTATTTCTAGGCTCTCAATTCTGTTCCATTGATCTGTGTGTCTGTTTTTGTACCAATACCATACCATTTTTATTACTATAGCTTTGTATTATAGTTTGAAATCAGGGAGTGTGATACCTCCAGCTTTCTTCTTTCCCAAGAAGACTGTTGGCTACTCAGGATCGTTTGATGGTTCCATACAAATCTTTGAATTATTTGTTCTAGTCCTGTGAAGTGTGTCATTGGAATTTTGACAGGTATTGCATTGAATCTGTTGATTGTTTTGGGTAGTTTGGGCATTTTAATATTTTGACATAATTAATTCTTCCAATCTATGAGCATGGGATATTTTTCCATTTATTTGCATCTTCTTCAGTTTCTTTCATCAGTGTCTTATAGTTTTCAAGGTCTTTCACTTCCTTGGTTAATTTTATTTTTAGATATTTTAGTCTTCCTGATGTAACTGTAAGTGGGATTGTTTTCTTAATTTCCCTTTTTTGATATCTCATTATTAGTTTATGGAAATGCCTCAGATTTTTTTACATTGTTTTTTTTTATCATGTAACTTTACTTAATTCATTTATTAGTTCTAACAGTTTTTTGGTGTATCCTTTAGAGTTTTTTAAATATACAAATGTCATCTGAAATAGTGACAGTTTTACTTCTTGCTTTCCAATTTGGATCCCTTTTATTTCTTTTTCTTGGCTAATTGCCATGGACTCCCAATATTATGTTGAGTAAAAGTGGTGAGAGTGGGTATTCTTGTCTTATTCTTATTCTTAGAGAAAAAGCTTTCAGCTTTTCATTATTGAGTATAGTATTTGCTATAGGATTGTCATATATGGACCTTATTATGTTGAGGTGTCTTCCCTCTATACCCACATTGTTGAGAGTTTTTTCATAAATGGATGTTGAATTCTGTCAAATGCTTTTTCTGTTTCTATTGAGATGATCATATGATTTATATCCTTCATTCTGTTAATATATCATGTTGATTGATTTGTGGATGTTGAACCACTCTCACATCCCTGGAATAAATCCCACCTAGTCACAGCATAGGATCCTGTTAATGTGTTCTTGGACTTAGTTTGCTAATATTTTTTTGAAAAATTTTGCATCTATGTTCGTCAGGGATACTAGCCTGTAGTTTCCTTTTTTGTGTGTGGCATCTTTGGTTTTGGTATTAAGGGGATGCTGACCTCATAAAATGTGTTTGGAAGAATTTGAAAGGATAGGTATTAAATCTTTGAATGTTTGGTTTGATCTTGGACTTCCGTTTTTTGGGAGGTTTTTGATAACTGTTTCAATCTTCTTACTAATAATCAGTCTTTTTCAGATTTTCTATTTCTCCATGCTTCAGCCTTCGAGGATTATAAATTTCTATAAATTTATCCATTTCTTTTAGGTTATCCAATCTGTTGACATATAATTGTTTATAGTAGTTTCTTATGATCTTTTGTATTTCTGTGGTTATCAGTTTCAATCTCTTCTTTCATTCCTGATTTTATTTATTTGAGTTCTTTCTGTTTTTTCTTGGTTAGTCTATATAAAGGGTTGTCAATTTTATTTATTTTTTCAAAGAAACTACTCTTAATTTCATTGATCTTTTCTATTGTCTTTTTAGTCTCCATTTCTTTCTGCTCTGATCTTTATTTCCTTCCTTCTACTAATTTTGGGCTTTGCTGTTCTTCTTTTTTTAGTTCCTCTAAGTATAAAGTTAGGTTGTTTAGTTGAGATTTTTCTTATTTCTTGAGGTAGTCTTGTGTTGCTGTGAACTTCCCTCTTAGAACCACTTTTGCTGCATCCCATAGATTTTGGTATGTTGTATTTCTCTTTTATTTTATGTATAGTATTTTTTATTTCTCCTTTGATTTCTTTGACAACTCGTTGGTTGTTCAGTAGCTTGCTGTTTAATCTTCACATTTTTGCAGTTTTCCCCATTTTCTTCTTATAATTAATCTCTAGTTTCTTATCAATGTAGCTGGAAAAGAGGCTTGATATGATTTCAGTTTTCTTGAATTTATTGAGATTGGTTTTGTGACCTACCATGTGGTCTCTCCTGGAGAATGTTCCATGTGCATGTGAGAAGAATGCGTATTCCCTTTTGGATGGAATGTTATATATATATATAATCTTAAGTCCATCTGGTCTAATGTGCTGTTTAAGGTTGATTTTTTTTACTGATTTCTTGTCTGAATGATCCATCCATTGATGAAAGGGAGGTATTAAAATCTCCTACTATCATTGTATTGCTTTAAATTTCTCCCTTTAGATTTGTTCATATTTACTTAATATATTTTGGTGTTCCTTTGTCAAGTGTATATATATTTGTGAATATTATATCTTCTTGCTGGATTGTCCCCTTTACCATTATGTAATGCTCTTATTATCTTTTTTACAGTTTTTGTTTAAAGCCTATTTTCTTTGATATGGGTATAGTTATTCCAGATTTTTTTCATTTGCATTTGCATGGAATATCTTTCTATCCCTTTACTTTCAGTCTGTGTGTCCTTACTTCTGAAGTGAGTCTCTTATAGGCAGCATGTAGATGGGTCTTTTTTTTAATACATTCAGCCATGCTATGTCTGTTGATTAGTAAGTTTAGTCCATATACATTTAAATAATTATTGACAAGTATATATTTATGGCCACTTTGTTCATTGTTTTCTGGCTGCTTTTATAGTTCCTCTCTGTTCTTTTCTTCTCCTGCTTCTCTGTTACCTTGTGGTTTGATAGCTTTCCTTAGGATTATGTTTAGATTCCTTTCTCATTTTTTGTATTTACTGTAAGCTTTTTTCTTATAGTAGTTATCATGAGGTTCATATAAAATATCCTATATAAATAGCAGCAGTCTATTTTAAGTTGATAGCAGCTTAATTTTAAGTGCATTCCAAAGCTTTACCTTTTTACTCCCCACCCCATATTTTATACTTTTGATGACACATTTCACATCTTTTTATTTTATACTTCCCTTAATTAATTTTTGTAATTTTAGTTCAATTTATACTTTTGTCTTTTAACTTTCATGCTTGCTTTATAACTGCTTGATCCACTATCTTTGTTATATATTTATCTTTTCTGGTGAGATTTTTACTTTTGTATTATTATTATTAAATAGTGCCATCCAAATAAACAAGGGGCCTGTCAGTACTCTTGGGAAGTCTCAGAAAGAGGGATATAAGTACGAACAGGACTTCCTGCTAATCAAGTGATACAAAGAACCTCCACTGCTTACTAAAGAAGGGAATTTCTGAAGGCTAGAGAACTTGGACAGCTGAGAAATGGTTTGGATCTCCCCACCATACAGTTTTAACAGTACTTTTAAATATTTATTTTCCTTCCTTACAGATAATATAATTACAAGGTATCCTTCCTAATGTTCAATGCCTAGAGTTTATGTTTGTCACCTAGAGTTGCTGGCTCCTACCTTCTTGCTCACAATGCCACTCAAGAGACAGAAGTATGGATGAAGTTAAGATGGCGGAGGAGTAGGGGACCCCTTTTTCAGCCGGTCCCCTGCGTTGAGCTGGATAGGTACCAGACCAGCAGGAACATCCACGGAATCAGCCTGAGATGCAGGAAGATACATCTGGATCTCTACAAATGAACATCTCCAGCGCTGAGTATCGAGGTACGAAGCGGGGAGCTGTGAAACCGCGCACAGATATCGGAAGCTAAACAGAAGGGGGAGGGAGCCGCCGTGTCAGGGCGCCGGGAAGCGGTAACCACCTACCA
>NC_048218.1:83460909-83587776 GCF_002007445.2 Ailuropoda melanoleuca
TGGCCTCGGCCACAGAATTAATACATATGGATGTATCCCAATTATCAGAAATGGAATTCAGAGCAACAATGGTCAAGATGATGAGTAAACTTGAAAAAAGCATCAGAGAAAGCGTTGCTGAGAATATAGAATCCCTAAGGGCAGAAATGAGAGCGAATCTGACAGAAATTAAAAACTCAGTGGGCCAAATACAGTCAAAACTAGAGGCTCTGACGGCCAGGGTCACCGAGGCAGAGGAACGCGTTAGCGAATTGGAGGATGGGTTAGTAGAAGAAAAAACGAAAATAGAAGCTGGTCTTAAAAAAATCCACGCCCACGAATGTAGATTACGGGAGATTACTGACTCTATGAAACGATCCAATGTCAGAATCATCGGCATCCCTGAAGGGGTGGAGAAAAACAGAGGTCTAGAAGAGATATTTGAACAAATTGTAGCTGAAAACTTCCCTAATCTAGCAAGGGAAACAAGCATTCGTGTCCAAGAGGCAGAGAGGACCCCATCCAAGCTCAACCAGGACAAACCTACGCCACGGCATGTCATAGTGCAATTCGCAAATATTAGATCCAAGGATACAGTATTGAAAGCGGCCAGGGCAAAGAAATTTCTCACGTACCAAGGCAAAGGTATCAGGATTACGTCAGACCTGTCTACAGAGACCTGGAATGAGAGAAAGGCTTGGGGGGGCATTTTTAAAGCTCTTTCAGAGAAAAACATGCAGCCAAGGATCCTTTATCCAGCAAAGCTGTCATTCAGAATTGATGGAGAAATAAAGACGTTCCAAAATCGCCAATCATTAACCAATTTCGTAACCACGAAACCAGCCCTACAGGAGATATTAAGGGGGGCTCTATAAAGGTAAAAAGGCCCCAAGAGTGATACAGAGCAGCAAGTCACAACCGATACAAAGACTTTAAAGAGAAATGGCATCATTAAAATCATATCTGTCAATAATCTCTATCAATCTAAATGGCTTAAACTCTCCCATAAAACGCCACAGGGTTGCAGATTGGATAAAAAGACATGACCCATCCATTTGCTGTCTACAAGAGACTCATTTTGAACCCAAAGATGCATTCAGACTTAGAGTAAGGGGATGGAGTACCATCTTCCACGCAAATGGACCTCAAAAGAAAGCTGGAGTAGCAATTCTCATATCAGATAGACTGGATTTTAAACTAGAGGCCATAGAGAGAGATACAGAAGGGCACTATATTATTCTTAAAGGAAGTATTCAACAAGTGGATATGACAATTATTAATATATATGCCCCCAACAGGGGAGCAGCAAGATACACAAGCCAACTCTTAACCAAAATAAAGAGACATATAGATAAGAACACAGTAATAGTAGGGGACCTCAACACCCCACTATCAGAAATAGACAGAACACCCTGGCAAAAACTAAGCAAAGAATCAAAGGCTTTGAATGCCATACTCGACGAGTTGGACCTCATAGATATATATAGAACACTACACCCCAGAACCAAAGAATACTCATTCTATTCAAATGCCCATGGAACATTCTCAAGAATAGATCATGCTCTGGGACACAAAACAGGTCTCAGCCAATACCAAAAGATTGAAATTATCCCCTGCATATTCTCAGACCACAACGCTCTGAAATTGGAACTCAACCACAAGGAAAAACCTGGAAGAAACTCAAACACTTGGAGGCTAAGAACCATCCTGCTCAAGAATGACTCGATAAACCAGGAAATCAAAAAACAAATTAAACAATTTATGGAGACCAACGAGAATGAATACACAACGGTCCAAAACCTATGGGATACTGCAAAGGCAGTCCTAAGGGGGAAATACATAGCCATCCAAGCCTCACTCAAAAGAATAGAAAAATCTAAAATGCAGTTTCTATATTCTCACCTCAAGAAACTGGAACAGCAACAGAGGGACAGGCCTAACCCACTGACAAGGAAGGAGTTGACCAAGATTAGAGCAGAAATCAATGAATTAGAGACCAGAACCACAGTAGAGCAGATCAACAGGACTAGAAGCTGGTTCTTTGAGAGAATCCATAAAATTGATAGACCACTGGCAAAACTTGTCCAAAAACAAAGAGAAAGGACTGAGATTATTAAAATTATGACTGAAAAGGGAGAGGTCACGACCAGCACCATTGAAATTGCAAGGATTATTAGAAACTTTTATCAACAGCTATATGCCAAAAAACTAAACAATCTGGAAGAGATGGAGGCCTTCCTGGAAACCTATAAACTACCAAGACTGAAACAGGAAGAAATAGATTTCTTAAATAGGCCAATTAACTATGAAGAAATTGAGTCAGTGATAAACAACCTTCCAAATAATAAAACTCCAGGCCCAGACGGTTTTCCTGGGGAATTCTACCAAACATTCAAAGAAGAAATAATACCTATTCTCCTAAAGCTATTTCAAAAAATAGAAACAGAAGGAAAGCTACCAAACTCATTCTATGAGGCTAATATTACCTTGATCCCCAAACCAGGCAAAGACCCCCTCAAAAAGGAGAATTACAGACCGATTTCTCTAATGAATATGGATGCCAAAATCCTCAACAAGATCCTTGCTAATAGAATCCAACAGTACATTAAAAGGATTATCCATCATGACCAAGTGGGATTCATACCTGGGATGCAAGCATGGTTCAACACTCGCAAATCAATCAATGTGATACATCATATCAACAAGAAAAGACTCAAGAACCATATGATCCTCTCAATTGATGCAGAAAAAGCATTTGACAAAATACAGCATCCTTTCCTGATTAAAACCCTTCAGAGTGTAGGAATAGAGGGTACATTTCTCAATCTCATAAAAGCCATCTATGAAAAGCCTACTGCAAGCATTATTCTCAATGGGGAAAAGCTGGAAGCCTTTCCCTTAAGATCAGGAACACGACAAGGATGCCCACTCTCGCCACTATTATTCAACATAGTACTAGAAGTCCTTGCAACAGCAATCAGAAGACAAAAAGGGATCAAAGGTATCCAAATCGGCAAAGAAGAAGTCAAACTGTCTCTCTTTGCAGATGACATGATACTCTATATGGAAAACCCAAAGGAATCCACTCCCAAACTATTAGAAGTTATAGAACAATTCAGTAAGGTGGCAGGATACAAAATCAATGCCCAGAAATCAGTTGCATTTCTATACACGAATAACGAGACTGAAGAAAGAGAAATTAGGGAATCCATCCCATTTACAATAACACCAAAAACCATGCGTTACCTTGGAATTAACTTAACCAGAGACGTAAAGGACCTATATGCTAGAAACTATAGATCACTTTTGAAAGATATTGAGGAAGACATAAAAAGATGGAAAAATATTCCATGCTCATGGATTGGAAGAATTAACATAGTTAAAATGTCCATACTACCCAGAGCAATCTACACTTTCAATGCTATCCCGATCAAAATACCGAGGACATTTTTCAAAGAACTGGAACAAATAGTCCTTAAATTTGTATGGAACCAGAAAAGGCCCCGAATCTCCAAGGAACTGTTGAAAAGGAAAAACAAAGCTGGGGGCATCACAATGCCGGATTTCGAGCTGTACTACAAAGCTGTGATCACAAAGACAGCATGGTACTGGCACAAAAACAGACACATCGACCAATGGAACAGAATAGAGAACCCAGAAATGGACCCTCGGCTCTTTGGGCAACTAATCTTTGATAAAGCAGGAAAAAACATCCGGTGGAAAAAAGACAGTCTCTTCAATAAATGGTGCTGGGAAAATTGGACAGCTACATGCAAAAGAATGAAACTTGACCACTCTCTCACACCATACACAAAAATAAACTCCAAATGGATGAAAGACCTCAATGTGAGACAGGAATCCATCAAAATTCTAGAGGAGAACATAGGCAACAACTTCTATGACATCGGCCAGAGCAACCTTTTTCACGACACATCTCCAAAGGCAAGAGAAATAAAAGATAAAATGAACTTATGGGACTTTATCAGGATAAAGAGCTTCTGCACAGCCAAGGAAACAGTCAAAAAAACTAAGAGACAGCCCACGGAATGGGAGAATATATTTGCAAAGGACACCACAGATAAAGGACTGGTATCCAAGATCTACAAAGAACTTCTCAAACTCAATACACGAGAAACAAATAAACAAATCATAAAATGGGCAGAAGATATGAACAGACACTTTTCCAATGAAGACATACAAATGGCTAACAGACACATGAAAAAATGTTCAAAATCATTAGCCATCAGGGAAATTCAAATCAAAACCACACTGAGATACCACCTTACGCCAGTTAGAATGGCAAAGATAGACAAGGCAAGAAACAACAATTGTTGGAGAGGATGTGGAGAAAGGGGATCCCTCCTACATTGTTGGTGGGAATGCAAGTTGGTACAGCCACTCTGGAAAACAGTGTGGAGGTCCCTTAAAAAGTTAAAAATTGAACTACCCTATGACCCAGCCATTGCACTACTGGGTGTTTACCCCAAAGATACAGACGTAGTAAAGAGAAGGGCCATATGCACCCCAATGTTCATAGCTGCATTGTCCACAATAGCCAAATCATGGAAGGAGCCGAGATGCCCTTCAACAGATGACTGGATTAAGAAGCTGTGGTCCATATATACAATGGAATATTACTCAGCTATCAGAAAGAACGAATTCTCAACATTTGCTGCAACATGGACGGCACTGGAGGAGATAATGCTAAGTGAAATAAGTCAAGCAGAGAAAGACAATTATCATATGATTTCTCTCATCTATGGAACATAAGAACTAGGATGATCGGTAGGGGAAGAAAGGGATAAAGAAAAGGGGGGTAATCAGAAGGGGGAATGAAACATGAGAGACTATGGACTATGAGAAACAAACTGAAGACTTCAGAGGGGAGGGGGTGGGGGAATGGGATAGACTGGTGATGGGTAGTAAGGAGGGCACGTATTGCATGGTGCACTGGGTGTTATACGCAACTTGAAGCATCAAACTTTACATCGGAATCTGGGGATGTACTGTATGGTGATTAACATAATATAATAAAATTTAAAAAAATTTAAAAAAATTTAAAAAAAGAGACAGAATTATGAACTCAGATCCAAAAAAGAAAAAGAGAGGGTTCTGCTAAGTACTTATTTATAAACTCTTTTCTCAGAACCTATGTCATAAATGTAGGTTCTAATCATGATAAAGTTATGTAAAAACAAAAAACAAAACAAAACAAAATAAACCACTCTTTCCACACCATTTATATAAATGTGGTTCAACTTGCTCCCCAACCTGAAGTCACTAAAGTAGAGTTCTGAAACCTTCATTTATTTCACTTCCTTCTTTTCCTTTTTTGCAAAAGCTTCATGGCAAAATCTCATGTTACAAAATTCGGAAAATATGGAAATACAGTGTAAAACTCAATATAAATTCACAGTATCACAGAGAAGACACTAACATTTCAGGGACATTTAATTACAGTACAGAAATCAAAACTACACAACCCCACATACAAGCATTTCTCATTATTTTCATTATCTGAATATAATATGCTTCTTAAAAAGTGTTGGATGGCAAATTTTTAATTAACAGAAGCCACATTTCATTACTTTAAATTTTAAAAAATGTTCTTAGCCAATCAAAACCTTCCAAATGATTTCTCCAAATATCATTAAAATACTCTGAAACACAAATGTAACCACCCACCAAGAATTTCTGCATAATATAATGCATATAAAACAACAATAATGTAATTATTAAACTCTTAATGAACTCATTAGTAGGTATGTTTTTATACAGTACATATGGAATCTGTAATTAGCAAATACAAATTACATTTTTCCTTCATGCCTCAGGAAATATGTACTGTAACATAAACAATAAAATAATTAGATAGTAAAAATTACGTCTGAATTGGACCTGAGCAGGTAGAGCCCTTTAGTGCCTCACAGAAGCTATCACTGACAGTGTTGAATGCCTAGACCGCAGGGGGAGAGAAGGAAAATGGTACTAGTAACAACATAGCATATTTACACTCCTGTAGGGAGCAGGTGCAATGAGCCTGCAGGACTCTGATGATCGTCTTGCTAGGACTCAAGGGCAACTGAAGAGCCTTCTCTAGACAGTGCTTGCAAATTCCTTATAATTTTGTTTTTAATTTCAGTAATGGGTTTAGATAGTGAATTGGTTAGTCAATTTTTGTTTACAATGATTTTTTTACAAGTGATGACAATGAATGTTCACATAGTAAAAGTCAGATACCAAGGAATTATAGATATATGTATATATACATTTATGTATACATATATACATGTATGTATACACAAATATGTGTACACTCCCTATATACATACACATTCTGCTATATATACTATAATGACAGATAACCACTTTTTTCACTAATACTTACTAAAACATTTTCCATGCCATTAGTTTCCAAATCACACTTTTTAATGAACAGTGTTCCATCCTATCCAAATTAATCAATTACCATCTTCCTATGGTTGGCCACTTAAGTTGTTTCTAATTTCCTATTATTATAAACAATGCTTCACTTATAAATCTCTGTGCAATTTTGTGATGAATTTTAAATTCTTAAAAGTGGAAATACTAAGTCTCCAGGTATAAACATTTTTGAAGTTCTTGATCCTTATTGCCAAACCATCCTCCAGGAAAGTTGTGCTAATGACAGACCTTAATGCAGCATAAGAAAGTGTCCATTTCAAATACCTCTCCAATCAATACTGAGCATTTTCTCTTAAAAAAATGCACTGCCAACATGATAAGTGATAATGATGATCCTGTACTTAAGTAACCATTTTTATTACTATTTTTGCTAACTTTTTTATTTGCTGATCATTTATATTTATTGACCATTTGTACTTCCTTATTTTATAAATTTTCTATTCATGTTTTGCCCATGTTCTCATTGGACTGTTTATTTTTTTAATTTATTCATAAAGGTATTTACATATTAAGTGTAATTGCCCATTGTCTGTCTTTTATGTTGGGAATATCTTTTCTTTTCGAAGTCTGAGACATTCCAAAGCTCAAGCTATATTCTTATTTACCGAATTAAATCAACACCCTTAGGAGTACTTACTGTTATAAAATGAGCCTCATCAATTCATTACAACAGAGAATCTATTAAATTTCCCACCTACCCTACCTCCACCTCAAAAGCATCTTCAAATCTGGTCTGGGTATCCCTGGGCCTGTCCTGATTTTCAAGAAGGTCCAATAAGTTGGTGAGGTAGTTCTTATACTCCTTTTCCTGAAGCAGTCAAGCCCTGATATTTCAATGCAGCTGGCCAGGGCTGAAGCCTTGGTCAAGTTAGTCCCTTAATTTGTCTAGGCCTCAGTTTCTTCATCTGTAAAATCAAGTACAGATCCAGGTGATTACCAGCATCCCTTTCAGCTCTACCCTTCTGTGGATCTTAATTTAGCTAATACCACACGTGCCTGAAAATAACTTCTCATTAGAGGACTTAAAAGACTCCATTTGTTTTGAATGCCCAATCCTTCATTTTGCTAAGTGGATAAACTTGTATTTTCTTTTCTTGATTAGCATTGACATGTTTCATGCATATTTACTCACTGAGAATTAATTGCATCAGGGGCATCTGGGTGGCTCAGTTGGTTGAGTGTCTGACTCTTGGTTTCAGCTCAGGTCATGATCTCAGGGTTGTGAGATCGAGTCTGTAGGGAGTCTGCTTGAGGATTCTCCCTCTATCTCTCTCTCTCTCTCCCCCCTCCCTCCCTCTGGCCCTCCCCAAACTTGCATGTACACACTGTCTCTCTCTCTAAAAAAAAAAATTAACTTCATCACTTTGGAAAATTCAAGGCATATTATTAATGAAAAGATGAACATTTATTCATTCCACAAACATTTAGTAAGCTCACAGAGTACAAAGCATTGTGCTCAACCGTGAGGAAACAGCAATAGGTAAGAATAATTTCTACCTGCAAGGACCTTATACCCTGGTGGAAGAGGCAGATTTGTAAATAAATAACTATACTCTTGTAAAATAACCAGGTGCTCTAAGAGTCTATTTTTTGGTCTGTGTCTTTTTTTCTTCTGTTCATTTTTTTCCCTTAAAATCCAGATGTGAATGAAATCATATGGCATTTATTTTTCTCTAACTTATTTTGCTTAACATTATACCATCTAGGTCCATCCATGTTATTGCAAATGGCAAGCTGTCATTCCTTTTTATGAGTAAATAATATTCCATTGTATCAACAAACCACATTTCTTTATCCATTCATCTATCAATGGAAACCTTGGCTGCTTCCATATTTTGGATATTGTAAAAAATGTTACAGTAAATATAAGGGTGCATATATCCTTTGTATTCTTTGGATGAATACCAAGTGCTGCAATTAATGGATCATAGGGTAGTTCTATTTTTTATTTTTTAAGTAAACATCATACTGTTTTCTACAGTGGCTGCACCAGTTTGCATTCCCACCAGAGTACACGAGTGTTCCTTTCTCTCCATATCCTCACCAATACGTGTTTCTTGTGTTTTTTATTGTAGCCGTTCTGACAGGTAAAAAGTGATATCTCATTGTGGTTTTGATTTTCATTGCACTGATGACAAGTGATGTTGAACATCTTTTCCTGTGTCTGTTGACCATCTGTGTGTCTTCTTTAGAGAAATATCTGTTCATGTCTTCTGCCCATTTTTTAAATTGGTTTATTTCTTTTTTTAGTTTTGAGTTGTATAATTTCTCTGTATATTTTGGGTACTAACCCTTTATCAGATATATCATGGGTATATATCTTCTATCACTCAGTATGTTTTTTGTTTTCTTAATTATTTGTTTTGTTGTGCAGAACCTGTTTATTTTGATCAAGTCCCAGTAGTTTATTTTTGCTTTTGTTTCCCTTTCCTCAGGAGACATATCTAGAAAGATGTTGCTATGGTAAATTTCAGAGAAATTACTGCCTGTGCTTTCCTCTATGAGTTTTATGGTTTGAGGTCTCACATTTAGGTTATTAATCCTTTTGAGTTTATCTTTGTGTATGGTGTAAGAAAGTGGTCCAGTATCATTCTTCTCATGTAGCTGTCTGGTTTTCCCAACACCACTCACTGTGACACTTTTTCCCATTGGATATTCTTGCCTGGTTTGTTGAAGATTAATTGACCATATAATCATGGTTTATTTCTGGGCTTTCTATTCTGTTCTATTGATCTATGTGTCTTTTTTGGGGGGCCAGTACCATACTGTCTTGATCGGTACAGCTTTGCAATATAACTTGAAGTCTGGAATTGCGATGCCTCCAGTTTTGCTTTTCTTTTTCAAGATTGCTTTGGCTATTCTGGGTCTTTTGCGGTTCTATACAGATTTTAGGGTTGTTTGTTCTAGTTCCATGAAAAATGCTGTTGGTATTTTGATAAGGATTGTATTAAATGTGTAGATTACTTAGGGAAATAGGGACATTTTAACAATATCTGTTCTTCCATTCTATTTGTTTGAGTCATCCTCAGTTTTTTCACCAATGTTTTATAGTTTTTAGAATACAAGTCTTTCACCTCCTTGGTAAAGTTTATTCCTGGATATTTTATAATTTTTGATGCAATTGTAAATGGCATTGCTTTCTTAATTTCTCTCTTGGCTGCTTCATTGTTAATATATAGAATGCAATGGATTTCTCTATATTGATTTTCTATCCTGTGACCTTACTGAATTAATTTATCAATTCTAGCAGTTTCTTGGTGGAGTTATTAGGGTTTTCTATATGTAGTACCATGTCATCTACAAATAGTGAACATTTTATTTCTTCCTTACCAATTTGGATGCTTTTGCTTTCTTTTGTTGTCTGATTGCTTTGGCTAGGACTTCCAGTATTATGTTGAATAAAAGTGGTGAGAGTGGATATCTTTGCCTTGTTCCTGACCTTAGAGGAAAAGCTCTCAGTGTTACAACATTGAGTATGATAGCTGCGGGTTTTTCACATATGGCTTTTATTATGTTGATGTTTGTTCCCTCTAAACCTACTTTGTTGAGGGTTTTTATCATGAATGGATGTTGTACTTTATCAAATGCTTTTTCTGCATCTATTGAAATGATCATATGGTTCTTTTTCTTTCTTTTATTAATGTGATGTATCATGTTGATTGATTCATGACTGTTGAACCACCCTTGCAATGCAGGAATAAATCCCCCTTCATCGTGGTGAATACTTTTTTTTTAATGTATTGTTGGTTTCAGCTTGCTAATATTTTGTTGAGGATTTTCACATCTATGTACATCAAAGATATTGGCCTGTAGTTCTCTTTTTTGTAGTGTCTTTATTTGGTTTTGAAATCAGGGTAATGCTGGCCTCATAGAATGAATTTAGAAGTTTTCCTTCCTCTCTCATATTTTGGAAAAATTTGAGAAGAATAAGTATTTTTTTCTTTTTATTTATTTATTTATTTATTTTTTATAATAATTTTTTATTATGTTACATTAGTCACCATACAGTACATCCTTAGTTTTTGATGTATGATCCATGATTCATTATTTGCCTAGAACACCCAGTGCACCATGCAATATGTGCCCTCCTTAATACCCATCACTGGCCTACCCCAGTCCCCCACCCCCCACCCCTCTGAAGCCCTCAGTTTCTTTCCCAGAGTCCACAGTCTCTCATTGTTCATTCCCCCTTCTGTTTACCCCCCTTCATTCTTCCCTTCCTTCTCCTACCGATCTTCCTATTTCTTATATTCCATAAATGAGGTGAAACCATATGATAATTGTCTTTCTCTGCTTGACTTATTTCACTTAGCATAATATCCTCCAGTACTGTCCATGTTGCTGCAAATGTTGGGTAATCGTTCTTTCTGATGGCTGAGTAATATTCCATTGTATATATGGACCACAGCTTCTTAATCCAGTCATCTGTTGAAGGGCATCTCGGCTCCTTCCACAATTTAGCTATTGTGGACAATGCTCCTATGAACGTTGGGGTGCATATGGCCCTTCTCTTCACTATGTCTGTATCTTTGGGGTAAATACCCAGTAGTGCAACGGCTGGATCATAGGGTAGCTCAATTTTTAACTTTTTAAGGGACCTCCACACTGTTTTCCAAAGTGGCTGTACCAACTTGCATTCCCAACAACAGTGTAAGAGGGATCCCCAATATACCAATGACATTTTTCAAAGAGCTGGAACAAATAGTCCTTAAATTGTGTGGAACCAGAAAAGGCCCCGAATCACCAAGGAATTGTTGAAAAGGAGAAACAAAGCTGGGGGCATCCCAATGCCGGATTTCAAGCTATACTACAAAGCTGTGATCACAAAGACAGCATGGTACTGGCACAAAAACAGACACATAGACCAATGGAACAGAATAGAGAACCCAGAAATGGACCCTCGGCTCTTTGGGCAACTAATCTTTGACAAAGCAGGAAAAAACATCCGGTGGAAAAAAGACAGTCTCTTCAATAAATGGTGCTGGGAAAATTGGACAGCTACATGCAAAAGAATGAAACTTGAGCACTCTCTCACACCCTATACAAAGATAAACTCCAAATGGATGAAAGACCTCGATGTGAGACTGGAATCCATCAAAATCATAGAGAACATAGGCAGCAACCTCTTTGACATTGGCCACAGCAACTTTTTTCATGACACATCTCCAAAGGCAAGAGAAACAAAAGGAGAAATGAACTTGTGGGACTTCATCAAGATAAAAAGCTTCTGCACAGCCAAGGAAACAGTCAAAAAAACTAAGAGGCAGCCCGTGGAATGGGAGAAGATATTTGCAAATGACACTACAGATAAAAGACTGGTATCCAAGATCTACAAAGAACTTCTCAAACTCAATACACAAGAAACAAACAAATCAAAAAATGGGCAGAAGATATGAACAGACACTTTTCCAGTGAAGACATACAAATGGCTAACAGACACATGAAAAAATGTTCAAAATCATTAGCTATAAGGGAAATTCAAATCAAAACCACATTGAGATACCACCTTACGCCAGTTAGAATGGCAAAAATTGACAAGGCAAGAAACAACAAATTTTGGAGAGGATGTTGAGAAGAATAAGTATTAACTCTTCTTTAAATGTTTGGTAGAAGTCATGTGTGAAGCTGCTAGTCCTGGAACTTTGTTTGTTGGGAGCTTTTTTTTTTTTTTTAAAGATTTTATTTAGAGAGAGAGTGCACACAAGCAGGGGGAAGGACAGAGAGAGAAGGAGACAAGCAGACTCCACACTGAGCACAGAGCCTGATGCGGGACTCAGTCTCCCGACCCTGAGATCATGACCTGAGCAGAAACTGAGTCAGATGCTTAACTAACTGAGCCACCCATTGCCCCTGTTGAGAACTTTTTGATTACTGATTCAATTTCTTTGCTGGTAATTTGTCTGTTCAAATTTTCTATTTCTTCTTGATTCAGTTTTGAGAGGTTATATATTATAAGAATTATCCACTTCTTCTAGGTTGGCATATAATTTTTCATAGCATTCTCTTACAAGCCTTTGTATTTCTGTGGTGTCAGTTGTTATTTCTCCACTTTCATTTCTGATTTTGTTTATTTGAGTTCCTTCTCTCTCTCTTTCCCGCTCCCTCTTCCTCTCCCTCTCTCTTTTTGATAAGCCTGGCTTATCAATTTTGTTGATCTTTTCAGAGAACCAGTTCCTGGTTTCAATGATGTGTTCTATTGTTTCTTTTAATTTCTATTTCATTTATTTCTGCTCAAATATTTCCTTCTTCTACCAGTTTTGGGGCTTATGTGTTCTTCTTTTTCTAACTCCTTTTTGGTGTAAGCTGAGGTTGTTTATATGAGATTCTTCTTGCTTCTTGAGGTAGGCCTATATTGCTATAAACTTCCCTCTTAGAACAGCTTTGCTGGATCTCAAAGATTTTGAACAACTGTGTTCATTTTCATTTGTCTCCATGTATTTTTTTATTTCCTCTTTGATTTCTTGGATGACCCATTCATTGTTTAGTAGCATGTTCTTTAACCTCCACGCATTTGTGCTTTTTCTAGATTTTTTTTCTTGTGGTCGATTTCTAGTTTCATAGAGTTGTGGTCAGAAAAGATGCATGGTATGACTTCGATATTTTTGAATTTGTTGAGACTTGTTTTGTGGTCTAATATGTGATCTATTTTGGAGAATGTTCTGTGTGCATTTGAAATGAATGTATATTCTGCTCTTTTAAAATAGAATGTTCTAAATGTATCTGTTAAATCTATCTGGTCCAGTGTGTCATTCAAAGCCACTCTTTCCTTGTTGATTTTCTGTTTGGATGATCTGTCCATTGATGTAAATGGAGTGTTAAAGTTTCCTACTCTTGGGGCACCTGGGTGGCTCAGTCATTAAGCATCTGCCTTCAGCTCAGGGCATGATCCCAGGGTCCTAGGATCGAGCCCCACATCAGGCTCCTCTGCTGGTAGCCTGCTTCTTCCTCTCCCACTCCCCCTGCTTGTGTTCCCTCTCTTGCTGACTGTCTCTCTCTCTCTGTCAAATAAACAAATAAAATCTTTAAAAAAATAAAGTTTCCTGCTCTTATTGTATTACTATCAATTACTCCTTATATGTTTGTTATTAACTGCTTTAAGTATTTGGGTGCTCCCATGTTGGGTGCATGAACTTTTACAATTGTTATATCTTTTTATTGAATTGTTCTCTTTATTATTATATAATGTCCTTCTTTGTCTCTCATAACAGTCTTTGTTTAAAGTCTATTTTGTCTGATACAACTATTGCTAGTTAGCTTTCTTTCCAATTCCATTTACATGGTAAATGCTTTTCCATCCCTTCATTTTCAATCTGCATATGTCTTTAGATCTGAAATGAGTCTCCTGTAGGCAGCATATAGATGGGTCTTATTTTTTTTTTTATCCATTCCATCACCCTATGTCTTTTGACTGGAGCATTTAATCCATTTACATTCAAATTAAATACTGATAGATATGTATTTATTTCCATTCATTACTTATTTTTGGTTGCTTTTGTAATCTTTCTTCGTTCCTTTCTTCTTTTGCTCTCTTCTGTCATGACTAGTTGTCTTTCTTTAGTGATATACTTGGAGTCCTTTCTCTTTATTTTTTGCATATCTATCGCTGGTTTTTGATTTTGGGTTACCATTTAGTTTGTATATGACACCTTCTGCATATTGCAGTCTATATTATTTTAATGTTCACTTAAGTTTGAACCCATTCTTTACTCCTCTCCCTCCCCCAATGCAGGTTTTAGGTATATGGTGTCATACTTTACAACTTTTTATTTTGTGAGTCTTTTGACTGATTTTTACAGATATACTTACTTTCACTGCTTTTGTGCGTCTTACTTTTCTTACTCTTACTTATGGTCTTTCCTTTCCACTCAGAGTTCCCTTTAACATTTCCTGTAAGTCTGGTGTACTAGTCATGAATTCCTTTAACTTTCGTTTGTCTGAGAAACTCCTTTATCTGTCCTTCTGTTCTGAATGATAGCCTTGCTGGATAGAGTATTCTTGGCTGCATTTTTTTTTCCTTTCAGCACTTATATTGTGACACTCCCTTTTGGTTTGCAAAGTTTCTGCTTAAAAATCAGCTGATAGCTTTATGGCCGTTCCCTTGTATGTAACTGCTTTCTTTTTTCTCTTGCTGCTTTTAAAATTCTCTCTTGATCACTACTTTTTGCCATTTTGACTACTAAGTATCTTGGTGTGGACCTCCTTGGATTGGGTTTTTTGAGGGCTCCATATGCTTCCTGATCTGGATTTCTGTTTCCTTCACCAAACTAGTGAGTGTCAACTCTATGCTATTTCCTAGAAGTGGCTATGTGTTTAAGATGGGAGGTGGGGGAGGGAGATACCATCTGCCAGCTTTTTTCCTGGAGATGTCTCCCATGATCTCTTTCCCTCTGGCACTTGCTCTAAGATCAGTAATTAATTCTCCCTGCCATGTACCCCAGGCTTTTTCCAAACTACTGCTTCTATGCTGTCTCCCCTTGGGTGTGGGTTGTTGTTATGCTGTTTCCGTAAGAGTGGGGACTCAGTTTCCTCTCACCCTTTGGTTTCTCCCAGAGCCAACCAAGCCTGATTTTTAAAATTCCAGGTTTTAAGTTCTACTGGTTGTAAGAACTCACAGAATTCAGCCCCTCTGGTTTTCAAAGCCGTATGTTATGGGAATTCATCTTACCCATGTGGGCTTCCTGGTATGAAAGTCTGTATCTCACCCCTTACCCCCTCTGCATCCCTTTCTTCTGCGAATAGTCTTGCAGTTCCATTTAGCTCCAGACCATGTCTCTGCCCTTCATATCCTTTTGGTGTGGTCTCTTCTCTACACTTAGCTGTGGAGTTTGTTCTGCCAGTCTCTGGTTGTTTTTTTAGTTATTTACACTGATATGAATATTATCTAGTTGTATCCATGGGACAGGGTGAGCTTAGGGTCCTCGTACTCTGCCATATTCAGTTTACATTTACTTTGAAATAATTGACTCTCATTAGTTTATAAAGAATTCAAATGGGGGAGGGAATGTTTAAAAATTTAGGAGGCTCTTATAAATTAGTCCAGAAGGTATATAATAAGAGTCTAAACCAAGGCACTCTAAATATATAATATTCTAGTGATCCTAGTGATTCACTCTTCATGGAATTAAAAAACAATTAGTTTCTGCCATCCTGCTACAAAATGCCATAGGCTTAAAAAAATACCAAGACTATTTTATTTTTAAACCGTTATAGTTTTATATGCATTTATCCACAGATATTATATATCACATCAAAATCTTATTTCTTCTTTCAAAATAGCCTTAAGGTTTCATTTTCCCCCATACCACTGTCTGTTGTAACAGTAGGTAAGTGGCAATAGGGTATTCTAAGAAAAGGGAATTGTCTGAACCAGAATTAGAACCATGGATTTACCTTAGAAATAATTCTGCACTTCTTGTAGATTGTACCACCTCTATAATTGTTTAATGTTGCATATCTCCTTCTAATGTGAACTCTTTAAAAAATCAAATACCCTGTGTTTGTGAGCACAGGATAAGATATTTTCATTGATATAAGGTAAATTTTTGCTTCTATCATATTCCTAAAATACTTATGTGAAGATAGCTAGTTTTTCCTAATTCTAACTATTCATCCACTCATAGGATACTAATTCATTTTTTTTTCAAAAATTCAGATAGCAGCATTTTATGGCATGAACTGAATGTTATCATTACTTGTGTACTTTGAGTAATTATGCTCCCAAGTTCCTTTATACAGTCATAAATAGAATTGCTTGTTTCACATCAGTAAAAGCACATCAAGAATAAGGCACTTGGCATCGTTGATCCTCACAATCTTTATTTGAAAAAGGAGTAGTCAGGCCACAAAAGCTATAAGCTTTTTTCCAGCCTTAGTATTGTGTGATTCTACAAAAAATCAGCAGTTACTTTAATATTTTATTTAGAAAATATATATCTGAAATGTGTCTTCAGAGTAAGTAATTTTAAAATTATTTTCAAAGCTTTTATACTGTTCCAAATACTTCCAAAATAATTATGTTATTCAATTGTGATTGGGATTTTTTTACATATAAGATGTTGTAAGTTATTTTAGCAAAACAAGAATAAAACAAGGTCCTTGTCTCTATCTGCCTACATCTAACAAGGAGTAAAGAAGCACAGAAATAATTAAACAAGAGAAAAACTTTATGAATTAAAAGAATTTTGTGGGGTGCTTTGGTGGCTCAGTCAATTGAGCATCTCCTTCGCCTCAGGTCATGATCTCGGAGTCCTGGGATGGAGCTCCACATTGGGCTCCCTGCTCAGTGGGGAGTCTGCCTCTGCCCCTCACCCCTGGTCATGCTCTTTCTCTCTCTCTCTCTCTCAAATAAATAAATAAAATCTTTTAAAAATAAAAGAATTAGGTATTATAAGGAGTTCCCACCATGGGGATGTATTCAAGTGGAAGATCAATTAAGGCTTTATGAAGGTAATGAATTTGAGACCAAATTTGAAAAACGAATGAGTTTTCATTCCAAAGGAGTAGGGAGACAGTGAGTATATTCTAAGACAAGGAAAGAGTATGAGTATAACTTGGGTTGTTTGGAGATTACTATAACAGTACAGTTATTACAAAAGTTAGGACATATACAGAACTGAAAAAAGACAGAGGCCAGTTTGTGGAAGACAATTGTATTAATAAGTATTCTTGTGGTTCCAAGTGCCAGAAAAATTCAACTTAACCAGAAAAGGGAATGTATTAACTGAAACAACTAAAATTCAGAAGTAGGCTAGCCTTAAGTATGGTTTATTTAATGGCTCAAATTTTGTCCCCAGGAGCCTGACTAGACAATTTCTCCCCCATGTCGATTTTCTTTCCAGTTTTAGAGAGCTAGATGCCGGCAGCTTCAAGATTATATCATTAGTGCACCCAGTCCAGAAGAACGAGTCTGTTTCAGAATAGTCCTGGAACTGAATCCATTTGCCCTGGTTGGCTGACTTGGGTCATATGCCCATCCCCAACTGTGACCAATGGGGATTAAATGCACTGCTGGCTTAGCCGAGGTCATATATTCCACCCCCAAAGGCTGGTAGTAAAATGTCTCCCACCATGCAGATGGGCAAAAGTGGGGAAGAGATGCTTCCTCAAAGCAGAGACAGTTCTTCCTGCCACTAGAAGAAGATACTGCTCTGAGTGGCAAACTATATTCCATGACTATGAATAAAAAGCTAAAGTTTTTGGATATTAGTAGGCAATAAGAAACCACTAAGGTTTTCGAACTTGGCAGTAATATGATCGGTGCTTATCTTTATGAAATTGATCTGGCTGCAATGAATATGATTGCTTGGCATGGAGATGGATGGAGGTGATAAAACTAGCTTTGAGACTGGTAACAGGTTTAAAAAGTCTGTGCTAGGATGGTGGTGGTAAGAGTAGTAAGGAGGAGTCAAAAGCAAGAAGACATTTTTATTTGCAAATATTTTTTCACCAAGACTTAGAAAGTTTAAAAGAGACATTTAATATTAAAAGCAGTATTGGATTGCTGAAAGAACATTGTCATAAAGAAAAAAATGTAAATTATTTTAGTATAATTTCTTAAATTGGTTTAATAAAAGGCCCAACTCGGAAGCCTCCAGCTTGTTTATTCATTTGGAAGAACATCGCTGCCATCTCCTAGTCACCAGAGTCCGTGTACTTTTCTTCAATCATAATTCCCCCTGACAGCCTGGGGTCTGCTGTGTGGGTTTCCAAAATTCTTTCCAGATCTAATGCCCTGAACACCACAAAAAGGGCAAGTGGGCAAACTTTAACAAAATGTTCCTCCCTCTGATTGAACAATAAAAACCAATTAGTCATTTTAATTTGGGTCTACAGTTTTTTGACTTTTGTTCTCTCCTACACCATCTTTGAGCAGCAGGGCTTGAATTGTGCAGATTATAAAAGAATGGTTGAATCACCACCAAAAGTCTATTATTAATGATTTTTTTAAATCCACAAGCATACTGGCATCATCATTATTACTCAGCTTTTTAAAAGATTTAATAAATCCTGAATTTTCAATAGCCATTTAAAATGCGGGAGGATTCATTTATTAATAAAATTTAACTTGATCAATACAAAATATATTTTGCTACTGCTCAACTCTTTAATTTAATTATATGATTAAAACTAAAAGCAGTATTAGCACATTTCTTGCTGTAAGAAAACTGAGTGTGCTCTGATTTTATGTCAAGTCCTCTGGCCACTCAAAATACAGTGAGATTATCTTATAAATGGAAGGGAATATGCATTGTGCTTTTCTGTTTTGTGCTTTTCTCTTGGTACAGAATTTGCTCATGTGCTATCATTGCAAAAGGCAAGAGTTAGCTTTGCCACATATTTACATGAGTAAATAAACCACCTAGGCTACAGTTGTTGATCAAATTTTATGGTGAATACAAAGTACTTGGGGATCTTATTAAAATGTGGATTCTGATTCAGTAGGTCATGGAAGGGGCCTGAGAGTCAGCATTTCTAACAAGCTCCCAGGAGACAGATGTTGCTGGTTAGTAGACCACACTTTGAGTAAGAAGGGTCTTTGAATTTAAAATGAAAAATATTTTCTGGAGCTGGGATCTGGTATTAAATCATGCCCATTTTAGGTTGCAAAACAACAGTGTGAAAGGAATGAGATGTGGATTATCTTTCTTTTCCTCAGATGCAATGCATACCTTAATAATATGAATTATTTTGAGCTTAGCTGAGCAATCATAGCCCAGCCACTTATAAGTCAGACTGTTGCTGATGGTGGTGTTACTGCCAGTGAATTGTATAACTGTGTGCAGGTCTGGTTAGAAGAGATTCGTAAGTAATCATTCCTTGCACAGTGTATACAGAGACTTGCTTCTTTTGCTTCCCTATGATAGATGTAATTGTTTGAATTTAACACATATTACTAATTCATCTTCAAAGTTGTTTTTCCATGATTCCAATTATTAACATGAAAACTAGAAAATACTGTGAAAGGTCAAATAAAGCATTTAGATGTTTGGCAGTGATTTCCATTTTTATTCTGGTATCAGAGAAGCAGACACATAGCTGTTGCCACTTGCCTTTGTTCCAAATGAACCACACTTTTTCCAAATCCCTGCCTCTCTGATTTGTTTGCCTTATCCCAGTTTACCTTAATGATTCCCTGGGGAGAACAGAAATTACACAAAGAGGTGCCTTCTCACCATTACTGAAGTCAGAGGATAGAGAAAGTTATGTACATTTTCTCCTTTCAAGATCTTTTAAAAACAACCTATTTGCAATTTTCAAAAAAGATTTCCACGAATATAATTATATTATGATTCAGCTTTTTGTTATGTGTATCATAAAATCCTTAGGGTTCACCAGAATACAGTTTGCACCTGCTTTATCTTATGGATTTTCTATTGGTATATCTATTTGCACATGAGAAGTTTCTTTTTTCACCAAAACACCATATTACTTGAGCTAAAATGCTAGATTTGGATGGTGATTTTTGTTCTAGCCAAATAAGATGTATAAATCGCTAGATGGTTCTGTGAATCAAAAGTATCTCAAGATACTGACACTTGAATTAATAGTCAGGTAAGTGTTTTTGCTCACAAAACTTTTTTTTGTAGGCTTTGAGGAAGTACTTGTGCTATAGAAAGGATTAAAGTACACAACTGAAGGGGAAATGTCTGACTAGAAGAGGTTAGATGTAAATTTTTAGATGGGGAAATGGGAAGTTGTGGAATCTCTATAGAGATTTGTCTATTTGTTTATGAAAAGGCTAGATAAATTTATCCTTCTGGGATGGTAAAATGTACTCCTGTCTGGAAGCTGAACTATGGGTTCGATGAAAATAGAGACCATGTTTGTCTTATTTATCAATGAATTTCACCTGGCACAGCACTCCCCCATACTAAGTTCTTAATAAATATGGATTAATACAGGGGTATCTTCACAGATGCACTTATGTTCCTGGGATTTTTTGAATGTAGGGAGCAACTAAATGAGTTACTTAAGTTTTTAAAAAATGATATATTGAGTTTTATCTTCAACTCTAGGTAGTTGCCATGCTGATCCAAATGCTTTTATGGTTGGTGGCTTCTTGAGTCTGCCATTAGATAATGGTAAGCTTATAATGGATTGCAAAAGTTTAGCCACACTGTTACTTCATAGAATTCTAGCACTTTCAAATCAAACAGTAAAATTTCCCCAAGATTTTTATACCAATATGCTAGTATTTTACATAAATATTTCCCCTCTTTTAAGTTTGTAGAGCTTGAAATCTCAGGAAATGGTCACCCATCTTTTCTGGACTGTAAAAAAGTCTGTTTACATACTCATATATAGTGGTTTATAATTTATAATTCCTTTTGCATGCATTCAGTCCTTAGCAGCCCTGTGCAGTAGGCTGAGCAGATATTTGCCCTACTTCAAAAATGAGGAAATGGAAAATTAATATACATGTTCAAAAGAGCAGTGAGGTAGTGAGATGAAATTAGCACTTCTGCCTGCTGACTCCTATTCCAGTGCTCGGTCCAATAAGGGACAATAAAAGAAAAATGGGTGATACTTTAGAGTTTACAGTTTCTATGAACATATCTCAGTTTTCAGGATAAAACAATGAGTTTATCATTCAGGTTTTGGACATGGAAAAGCTGAAGTCTAAAGAGGGCGAAGAAAAATTTCCAAGGTTAACTATTGGTGGAATCTAATAGGAATCCACATCACCTTCCTTTACAAGTCTTACTCATTTTGTTGTTGGTTAGTTGGCTGTTCAGTCAGTTGTTTTAGGACCACAGATTTATTGAATTAGATTAATCATTCTTTTGATTCATTTCACCCTTTCCTCACTAGTCCATTCATAGTTCTGTTTTATTTAGTTATATAGCAATTTTTATATCTGCAAATCACCACCCAACCTAATAGCTAAGACATTGACAATTAACCTGTATATAAAATGCCTCTCCATCCCTTTCCCCTCTCTTCACCCAGTATTACCAACAATCTGAATACTATATTCATTGTTATACTGCTTTCCTTTTCATATAGTTATATACAATATATATTTATGTTCCTAGGGAGCTGATACATTTTTTAACTTTATGAAATGTATATCATACCATATGCACTATTGGGGGTATTATATCATGCTGTATATAACTTGGAGGGCATTTGTTGTGTAATTGGAGATCTTATTACCAACAAAACTAGGTAATCACAGTATACACGTATATACCAGCACATGGTGTGTGTATGTGCATGTATATACATTTATAATGCAAAGACTATCAAACTATCCAGTCTCTTTAACTTGAGACATATCTAAATGCACTCTACCTATATATTGTATAGTAAAGACCCGTTCATTCAACAAATATTTTTAGAGTACCAACCATGTGGCAGGAAGTACTATATTATGCTTATACATCCATGCAAAAACAGATACACTCCTCTCCCCAAATATCCCTGATTTCATGGAAATAACATTGCATATATAGAGACAGACAATAAATAAAATATGCATAACATATGGGATGTTAGATGATGTTAGGTGTTAGGGAGAAAAATCATGGAAGGCCCCTAGGGACTGGGGTTTGGAATTTTAAATAGAGTGCTCAGCCATGAATTGAGGGTGGGGTGTGTGGGGAGTCTTTATTCACGGAGTGACATGGAAGTTAACTTGTGAGAGCTAAATCAGAACAGAAGTAAACTCTTCGGAAACCCCCACGCTCAGCCTATTATGTATGTAGGATGACAGGCTCAGTCTGTATTGATGGCCCCTGGAGAGACAATGCATTTTCCTCCCACTCTTCTTGCATCTGACCATCGACTCTGCTGGAATCTCCGTGGTTGCCGCTGCCGCACCTGGACGCCTTACACGACCACCACTCGCGGGCCCTTTGCCGCCGCGTGCGCGCATCGCCTTCGGGCCGCTCCCGGGCCCGCCGGGGACGCGCGCGCGTGCCCGGCCCCGCGGCCTCTCGGCAGGGACGCGGCCAGGAGGGCGGCGCGCGCCCCGCTCGGCAGCTGCGGTGGCGGCTGGTGTGGGCGCTCACGACAGGGTTGGGAGGAGGAGGGGGTTCGCGACGGAGATAGTGAGAGAGAGAGACATGAGGCAGACCGGCAGGAAGCGAGAAAGAGTTCGGTGGAGGAGTGAGTTTTAGAGACGCCCGGCGAAGCAGGACCTGCGCCTGCGGGTGAGCGTGGCCGCCTGGGCTCCTCGTCTTCTCCGCGCGCTCTCCTGTGTCCGCTTTCAGCACCCCGAGCGGAGAACAGTTCCTGGCAGCCCACAGAGCGGCCAGGGAGCCACCGTGGCCGGGCTACCTGGAGCCCTCCACCCGGATCAGGGGCACCGTCTAAAACACAGTGTGCACGCCGCCTTCTCCCCTCTGTTGGTGTGCAAGTAAACACGGGGGAAAGCATCCGGCGGCCTCAAGGAGCCCTGAAGAAGCCCGAGCAGAATGTACCAGGGACACATGCAGGTAAGACATTACCATCGAACTGGAAAGAAATCTTGGGGGCTAATTTAAGTGCAAGGTGGTTCACTAAGTTATTGTGGTCAAGCGCTGCCTTCACACAATTCAACAAGTGAAGTGGTGCAACACGACCATGACATTTCTGTCCGGTGCTATGGGTAAAACTAGACAGGTTTCTGAGGGGGGGGGGGCGGGGAAGACCTCGGAACTTCGATTGGGGAAGTTTGTTTTCTGTGCATTCCCTGAGCCTGTTTCTTTAAACAAGATCAAGGAATCCAAACAGAGGAAACCTGGAGATGACTGTGTTTCCGTTGTAATCCTATCGATGCAACTCAGCATGTATGTCAGCTGAAGGGCAAACAATAATTGGAAAGACAAGGCTTTTCTTTTATCATCTGCAAAGGTTTCTTGACAATTAGAACACTTTGCCACTTTTGTATTATCTTTTAAAGTGATGATTTTTTAAAAAGGTCTGTGCTGTATTTTCCCCCTTCAGATAGTGGGACATTGTCACCTACCCCTACAGGCATAGGATGACCGGGGGGGGGGGGGGAATTTCAAGCATATGTCCAAGAGGCTCTAATGTTTTTCAGGGGAGGTGCTGCCTGTGGTTATTAATGCTCCTCTGAGCTAAGCCTCTGCTTCTCTCAGACACATTCTACTCTCTTGGGAAAAATTATTTTAACCTTGACTCCAGTTCTCATTCAGATGGTTGGTTCTTCCTTATAAAGGCAGGTGTACGCTTTGGGGAAAAAAGCAAAATACTAACTCAGCTTCCTAAAGTATGAACTGAGTTTTTTTGTTTTTTTGTTTTTTTGTTTTTTTGGCTGTTCCTAAATGCTGTAGTCATCAGGTTTGATGTTTGGGCTTCCTTTTCATTCCAAAGATGGTCAAATACAGTCATCATATGTGGTGTCTTCACACTAGTGTGTAACATGTGAATATTGACGATGTTGCTTTTGTGTCGTTGGAGCAATTGAAAATAGATAAATATGTTATTGCATTCATGACCTAATATTACCAAATATTTAGTTTCTAAGTCTGTGAAGAAATTCTTTTAGACTGTAATTTACTTTTATATAAAATGGTATTAATCAATTTCATAAGTTTTGTGAGATTTTTGAATCAGCTCTATCAGAATTCCAAAAACATTTCCCATATTACTGACATCATCCTGTTTTGAAAATTATTAATGGAATTCTATCACAGTTGATGGATAATAATTAAGTCACTGAGGTATGTTTCTAAATATATATAATAGATGTGATCTGCATGTTTCTTATTAAAGCTACATTAATTGGAAAGTTTAGCAACAAAGAAACATTCCAACAATGACTGATGAAAAAATTAAAGGATTATTACTAGAGTTTTACGTTTCCATCTGCACCTAAGAGTGATACTTACAATTTTATATATTACCTATTTATTATCCCTAAACAGTTTCTTCACGGGAGTAAAATAGGAAGGTTTTACTGAATAGAGTCAATCTTCAGAAAATTGCTTATTCACACAAAATTCATAATTGATTACTTGGGCAATTTACAAAAACTTTCCACATTATTTTTTTGTTGTTTAAATATGTTTTTGTGAATGAAGAATTAAAACAAGAATCCAGTAAATTCAGGCACCCAAAAACAATTTTAACCCAATTTTCTGAATATTTCAAGAGAGGATGTTATTGAAACTTGAATGAATTGTCTAGAACAATGTCTAATGTTTACTTTGAAAGAATAAACAAAATGTAAGATTCTTCATATGCTCCCAACTTAACATTCTTTTGCTTGTGCACTGCTGTAACAGCAAATATGATGGCTTGCAGTAAAACTCACAAATCTTTGCTGCCAAGCCTAACTTGAAAACGTTACTAAATAAAGGCTGTAATCAATATGCTTGCCAAAATTTCAGAGCACAATACTTTTTCCCCCTATTTATTATTGACCATTAATTTGTTAAACATAAAACTTCTAAGACTTTAATAGTTCAGTAGCTTTTAAATTATATGATCATCTCAGTGGAACTTCCCCTCCCCCAGAAATAATGTCTATTACACCCTGATTTATAATATAGTTATTTACTTATATTTGAAAAGCCCAGTCTCTTTCCCAAAGAATAGAATTTAGCCTATAGACAAAATCTCCATTGTGTTGATATGTTTAGGTTAAATAAAGAATCCTTCCTTATCGGAGATAACATCATTCTTCTGTGTGTACCTGACTGTAATCACAAAGGAGAAGATATATAGCCCAAACATTCCAAAATATTTATTAAAAATCTGAATACATATTTGGTAAAATGGACCAGGAATGAGCAGATTTACTAACACTTCTGCCAACTTTGGGGTTCATTTGATACACTTGTGTTACTTGGCTGATACCTTAAAAACAAAATATTTGCAGTCATTTGCTATGCCTTCTAATTCTTCTCTTTTCTGTATCCAAGGGATTCTAAAATAAAATGTTTTGTAAATAGGCAGTCTGGAGTGGGGGAGGTATTCACAAGAAACCTTAAGAGATAGTCTAATTTAAAACTCCTGTAGTGCCTTTGTTTTTGCAACTTAATGATTTTGTAAATAAAGTCTATTAAGTCTTTCACATCTAGCTAATTCATCCAGTTTACCATAGAACCTCAATTCATTGTAGAAGCCACAGACTTTGAAAAACACACTCTGCTAGTTCGTTTGAAAAGTTGACATCCATTACAGATAGATAGAACATATATTTCTTGGTTTCATTGTAAATGCCACAGGTATATTTCTTAGGAGCAGGGCCCTAGAGTTGTGCTGTTTTTCAACTGCCTTGCCACTTATTTCCAAGGGGAATTTATCACCCAAGCAACTGAAGCAAAGGTTGTTTCTTTAGTGACTGTTTCAGATTTACTTTTTTTTTTCCCTTTTGACCAAGGGGGCCATTGGTGATTAAATATATTTTAGATTCAGTTCAGACCAAACTCTTTATTCCTATCAGATAACCTGCAGTCTAAATCCATTTAATACCTCTGTATGCTCTGTACTGCAATGCTTGTTTGTACATGTGCATGTGAATTAACAATGCCAATTAGAGCAAAATAATTATGTGTCTCTGAATATTTCCTTAGCTGGACTTTTTTCTTTTTTTCTGGGATGATATAAATATAGAGCAATGTAATTTCAATTTTGAACTAAGATTTGTTTTTTATTTTTAATGAAGTATCCTCAGTAATGTTTTTTGTTAAAAAGAAAGTTATTTCAGAAGGCAATCAAACAAAAAATCTATTCATAACTATAACTGATCTTCATTATAGGCATTCAAAACCAGATTTTTTGATTTATTTAAGCTGGCTGAGGAAACATTCCACACCCTCTGGCTTCACAAGACATTAACTAAAGAAAATTTAAGTGACAAAAATTGTAAGATTATTAACAGCTCTGAAAGTAGCCATTTTATTTGTCTTCCCCCAAAGGCGTTTGTGTTTGTCTTTATTTATGACTTTACTTAGCTTTTAAAAAAAATCTTCATGAAGGGAAGCAGCTTGAGTAACATGAATTATGTTAATACATTAGATCTGGCCCCTGGGGATTCATTTAGGTTTACTGGAAACAACAAATATAAGAAACTAATCCAAGATAAGATTTTAAAATGTTGTTTCGACATCTATAACAGTAGTTTGTCATAATTGAGACCCTAAAGCAAAACTGGAAAATTAGTAATATTTGTCATGGGTATCCACTTCTCTAAAAGATCCACTTTCTCTTCCTTGATGCCACCATTTTCTATCCTGTGTCATTTCCTTTTTTCAACCTTTTTGCTAACAGAGATATAATTAATACCAGTGCACCACATACACACATACACACACCCTGCAAGTGGTATTTGCATTTTCAGAGGAGATTCTTTGAAGATTAGTTTAGTAGAAGAGATGTTTTAAGGAGAATGTGGTAATGCTGGCCAGAGATGCTAGGGTTGGTTGTTTTGGTCAGGTGTAGCTGCTGCCTTCCCCTCTATCCCCATCTCCAATGGCACCTGCCCCTTCTCCTCAAAATCTTCCTATGAATGATAATCAGCATTAATACTCATTTACTGAATGAATTTATTGTCTGAAATGGTACTAACTAGAACTCTCCTGAAGGAAATTCATGTACGGTGGGACTGGTGCTCAAAATTATGACACAAACTCCAGCAAGATTTTGAAGTGCCTTCTGATATATTTACAAGCAAATCATGCTTGATATGAGAGTAATACTGAGCTCCTAACACTTAAAAATTATAATACTTATGGTATAATGTTGCAGAATATTTGATTAACCTGAAAATATAATTCCCTAGTCATACTGGCCAATAGTTTATATAATATACTTACTGTAAGAAACACAATATATTCTCCCTAGATTTTGTTTATGGTTTATAAACATTCTTGCTAAACACACGTGTTTTAAAGAAAAAAATTCCAGCATATGAATGTTTTGAGTATAAGACATTTTTAAAGTAAAGATTAAGAAAAGGTTAGAACAGAACTTGTTACTTTTAAAATCCTGAATCTCTAGTATTACTACTGCCAACCTAGGAAACATTAAGATGTGATGTATCAGGTAGTCAAAACATCTGGCAGTCTGCTTTTTTAGACTTTTCATTGAGATCATATGTTGCCAACCCAGGCATAAGCTAGAGCTGTTTAAAGGTTTTATATTCTAGAATTAACTTCTTGATACACTTATACAATAACTAGTATGCATTTCCTGCACTAAAAGTGAAGGTCGGTACCAGCCTAATGTTTCCTTTTTAAGAGACTTAAATCCAATCTGAGTGTTTGGGGACATCTAAATATGATGTAATTTCAAATACACTGATAAAGGAAATGAGGTTGCCAAATTTCTGAATATGTATCACCTTTTTATAATTCAGAATTTATTTACTATACATCATGTAAACCATGTATCAGGGACCAAGACCACCAGAGTGCTATGAATTAGGGGTTACATTTCTGTTAATGACCTTCACTCCACTTTCCCCACTTCCACCCTTCCTCACCTATGCCATCCCTTTTAGTAAGGAAACCAAATGGAAAATGTCTTTCCTCATTCCATTAAGAAAGATTTTTATATATTAAATATTAACATATTATACAGAATATATTGAGAAAGATAGTTAATACCTGATTGGTTAAATATCCAGATCACTGCTGATTGTTCAGAGCTCAAAGTATAATACAACATACTGCCAATGTTGTCTTATTATGTCATTTTTGACTAATCTTTATTAGTACCAATGTACCACTTTTCCTGTTAAAACTCCAGTAGATAAATTACCATTATTATTCTTCATGTGAGATTTTACTAAACTGATCATTCGTATGTGGTTTTTAGACAATCACTCTCAAGTAATGAGCTCATTTAGATAGGAAGAGACTACTTATCCACCATTTCATGCAATAAAAACACATAGAACCCTTCCAGCTGCTCTGAAATGGGGTGAACCTGAGCCAGGTGGAAGAGTTTGCATTGAAGGTGCATAAAGAACTCCCCAAAACTCCTGCTCATGCATATATAATTCTGGAAGAAAAAAAAACACAGAAAAACCCTACAAGTGGGACCTGGTGTAGTGAAAACCTTTTTTTTCCAAATAGAATGCCTTATGGTGACCTGTAAGTCATGAAGATTCCAAGAGATGATTGGTGTTATGATGCCAGAAATCTACCTAGGGAACCACAAAATTCCCACTCCTTCACACCCTCTTAAAAATTATATAGTTTTTAAAGTAACTGGTATGGTAGAGGAATTCAAACCATTTCATATGAGTAATGATTGAAGGAGCTGGGGATGTTTAGCTTGGAAAGTAAAGACCCAAAGAGACCACGATGACTCTATATAAATATTTGAAGTGTTAATACATAGGAAGAGGCTATGACTGTTATGTATAGCCTTGAGGGTTAAAGCTGGTATGGTATCAAGGTGAGATAAAAATTTCTTCAAGGCAATGATAATAAGAAGACCCTAGATGCATTAGCAAGTTCCCACTGAGTGAGATGCCTATTTGGGGATGGATAAAGCCTAGTGAAGGGGGAGCTCAAGGTGGGCACAGAGTCCCTGTGCACACACAGGCCTCTGTTCCTAGACCATCATGCCTTGTGGACAAAATCCAATAAAAAACACGATGAGATGGTATATGTGTTTGCATGGGCATGTCTGTGTGTCCCACCAAAAGTGGTTACAACCACTGAAGTAATGATCTAAAATAAGCAAAATTCATAATGTTCTGGGGGAATATTTCCTGGTTACCTAGAAGTAGACAGAACCATGCCAGTACCATCATGCAAAGTGATCAAAAATGGTAAAAGGTCAGAAAATATGGAGCCTCTTTAAGGAAATGAGAAACAGGAAAACATTTAAACACTATGAGATGATGAGGATGACAGAATTGCAAAACATCTTTTTTACTTCCTTTCACATGGGTGTTAATTGTAACATGAATGTTTATACTGAATGGTATCCTTTGGTCATGTGGGGATGTGATATCTGATTGGGCAGGTGATTATATGCACATGAAATACCTGGAAGCTTTTGTTGGAAATGCAGAATCTCAGGTCCCATCCCAGACCTACTGAATCAGAAACTGAATTTCTCAAGATACCCAGTGTATCTTGAGTGTAATGTATATGTACATTAACATTTGAGAAGTAATGGTCTGAAAACATGTACATGGAGAACAAGCCCTGATCTATTGCACTGAGACCCTAGTGAAAAGTTTGATTCTTGGGTAGCTTTCTGAGATCACAGAGGCATGATGATATCCCTGACAGAGGGGCTGGTAAGAGCAGCTATCACAATTATGCTTGAATAAAGTTTCTTCCTTTTATCCATACCATAACCTTTATCCAGTTGGTTGTAGTTTTTCTGTCTGGAGAAAACACAAAAAAGCCTTTTATGTTCCACCTGAATAAAACAAACCTTCAGGTATTTAGAGAATTATCATGTCCTCATCCCATTAAATCTTTTCTTCTCCAAGATAAACAGCCCAGTTTACTCAATCATTTTTCATAATGACATTTTTGATGTTTTAATGCCTCCATGGAAGTATGGCCCTCTGAGCAAGACACACTGCTCAAGATGTGATCTCACAAATGCCAAGCACTGTGAGACTGTTTATCTCTTGGGGAAGACATCTATTCAGACAGCCTAAGACTGCTTTAGCATCTCTAGACTATAAGTTGTTCTCTAAATTGTTTCAATGTTTCTATTCTCTGAATAACTTGGGAGTTATCTCACAGTCGCTAATCTTTATACCAGAATATCTTGGATCCAAATGTGCTCATTAGAATATTCTAGGTTAACAGTTCCTTATGTCTCCAACAATTACACTAATGTTCAGTTTTGAGGTCGTAGAATCCTGAGTTTGAAAGACTCTTGAAAGTGTTCTGTTCAACCATCTCATTTCACAGATGAGGAAATTAAGGTTCAGAAAAGTAAGAGATTTGCTCCAAAAAGTCCCACGAAGGTTACTTAGCAGAGCTAGCACTGGAATGAAAGCTGCCTTACCCCAGTATGCTATTCCCATTACACTGCTATTCTTTATTTTGATGTTAATTACAAACAAGAATCTAAGTGAAAAGTAAACACTATAATAAACTGCTAGATATTCCCAAATATCTAGGTGTTTGGCATTTAGTCACAAAAATTGATATTTTCCTGCATATCAGTTTTAGTATAAGTATTTGATATTTTATGTATTCAGTTTAATAGTCATTTGGCTGGCAGGGGAAGAGAGTCTGCTCCTAAGTGTGTTTTAAAAAGTGGAACGATAGGGATGCCTGGGTGGCACAGCGGTTAAGTGTCTGCCTTCAGCTCAGGGCGTGATCCCGGCGTTATGGGATCGAGCCCCACATCAGGCTCTTCCGCTATGAGCCTGCTTCTTCCTCTCCCACTCCCCCTGCTTGTGTTCCCTCTCTTCCTGGCTGTCTCTATCTCTGTTGAATTTAAAAAAAAAAAGTGGAATGATAAAAAATTTAAAAAGTAAAATTAAAAAAAAAAGTGGAATGAGTCACCATGAAAGGTTGTATCATTTATTTTCCTAAGAATGTTCCTCACTGTCTCTCCTTGGACGGGCTAGATTAACCATTTGAGTGAACTGGTTTGATAGGTTCTTGGAACTAGCTGCCTAAATATACAAGTAAATCAAACCCCAGGATTCTTCACTGTAAGCAATGGGAACCAACGCTCACTTATTTAAATGGAAAGGGGATTTATTAAGAGTATATTTGGACAATTAATAGGCATAAGAGGAATGATGACAATAGAAAAATCACCATTTTGCAGTCATCATAGTAAAAGTTGATTCAAGCAAAAAGGATAAATGGATGCTAAATCTGAGGAAGGGGGCATTTTGAGGAGAAACAGGCTATTTATATAACATCAAAGTATCAACCATCTTGGGGTGTCTGGATGTCTCAGTCAGTTGATTTCTCTTGATTTCAGTTCATTCATGATCTCAGGGTGGTGAGATCGAGCCCCACATCAGCCCTGCACTGAATGTGGAGCCTACTTAGGATTCTCTCTCTCCTTGTGCTCCTCCCTGCCCTCCATTCATGTACTCTCTCAAAATAAATAAAATATTTTAAAAAATATATAGCAACCATCTAAATTATAAGAGAAAAAAATAACTTTTCAGTGTAGCAATTGGACAACACCCTAATTAAGTAATCAAAATCAACAACACCAATATAGCAATCATCTGCATGCCCATCTCTGGATGTGATGCCCCGAGAAGGACACAACATCACTCATGTAGTATTACTGCTGAGAATGCACAATTTAAATCTAAGCATGAGAAAATCTCAGACAAACCCCAAATGAGGGATATTCTATAAAGTAAACAGATTGTTTTTAAAATTGTCAATGTCATGAAAAACAAGGAAAAACTGAGATATTTACACATTAAAAGAAGACTTAACAGGTATGACAACTAAATTCAATACATGATCCTGGATTGGATCTTGGACTGGGAAAGAAAATTGTGATAGAGCACACTGTTGGCATAATTGAAACTTGAATATAGACTGGAAATTAGATTAATATTACTGTTATGTTTCCTGAATTTGAAAACTAAACTATGGCTATGTAAGAGACTAGCCTTGTTTATAGGACATACATCCTGCAGTATGAAGGGGTAAACAGGCATAGTGTATATAACCTACTCTCAAGTGATTTGCAATAATGAAAATAATACTATGTATAATATAATCACATATAGAGAGAGAGAGTGAGTGAGAGAGAGAAGGAAGACAGAGAGAAAGAGAGACAGAAAGGGAGAGAGGAAAATATAGCAAAATGTTAAAAATTGATAAATCTGGGGAAAGGGTATTATGGGAGTCCATTGTTCTATACATGCAATTTTTCTGTAGGCGAGGTATTTTTTTCAAAATAAAAAGTTTCTAAAAAAAATTTTTTTTAATTACATTGGGGCACTCACAGACTTCTAGAACTAGGCTTGGAATGGAGAGACCAAGCAGCAGTCAGGGCACAACCTCAGTCAAACCTCAAACTAAGCTAGTGAAGATCCCACTGCTGTCTTCACAGAAAAGAAACATCAGAGCTTGCACCCCTTACACCCCAGACTTGAGCACTGGTTCAGCTGCTCACCACTGCTACTGCTGCCATTGAAACCCCATGTTGGAGCTTCAGCTGCTCCCCCACCCACTGCCAGGATGAATTCTGTACCATGACTGCTTCTGCGTGCCCCAAAGCCCAATTCAAAGTGTGGACAGGTGTGGTTGGTTGGTGGAGTTGAATCACACATCCATACCCTATTTGCAAGATAGTTTGGGAAAGTGCGTATCTGCTTATCACCAAGACTCCACAAATGGGCAGTTTTCCAAATTCAGAGTTTAGATTTGGGAAAGTTAAAAAAAAAAAAAAGAAGTCAATGCTCACTAAAAGGTGTTATAGATATTGCTTGAAAGTAAAATAGACACCTCTCTAGACTTCACTAAAGTCCAGTCTGCCTTAAGGGCAAATAGTTAAAAGAAAACAATTTTCTTTAGGCCTGTATTTGGTACTGCCTGCTATCACATGCAAGCCTATAGGAGAATATGGTAAAGCTAGAGTATATTGGTTTATTAAATCATGCAGCAAAGAAGAGCAGAACGACCCCTTTATCATTCATCAATGTCCATCTACAGCTCACTCCTATTCTTTTTGAAAAATTGGAAAGAGCTCTGTGAAGAATTTAGTAATTAATCAGGGAATTAAAATACATACCATGTACTTTAGTGATAAGAACATTTTTTTCCTCCCTATGCAGGAATTTAATGTGGAAAACTGGGCACATCGATGTTTCATATTCATCCAAAGGATGATTATAATCAAAATGCCCTGTGCCTTTGAGTCTTTAATACTGATATGCTGTCTCTTATATAAGTCTTTAGGAAGATATACGTAAGACAAAAAGAAAGTGTTCTTAAGCTCAAGGCAAGATTAAAATAGAAGCTTAGAGATATAAAGGTCTTTGGAGTTCACATACTGTAACTTTGTCATTTCACATTGAGGAAACTGAGGGCTCGGCCTTGATAGAATTAATTGCCTCTCCTCAAAATGAGAACAAAATATGCTGAAAGGCTTTTGATGGCATGTATCATACATTGTTTAATAATCCTCACATTTGAAGAGGCTATAAAAACACACTGGTTAAGAGCTTGCACTCCAGTATCAGACAGCCCAAGGTTCAAATCCTGGCTTCCCTACATGTTATCTGTGTGATCTCACTCTAATAACATACCCTCTCTAAACCTCCCTTTCCTCATGGAGGACATGGAGACAATGAATGTGCTTATGCATTGTGACTTGTAAGGATTAGCAATTTTGTTTTTATGGAACTGGCAAAGTGTTATAGATACATTGTATGTGCAAGAAGAGGTTTGGCCATAGCAGTGCCTGTTATAATTGGTTGTTTACAGTGGTGGCAGATGCTTGATTTTCTTATTCTTTCATGGCTCTGCATTTTTTCCATTTCCCCATCCCAAATTCTTGCCTTCTGTATGCTGAGTATTTCCTCATCCTTAAATATTGCACTTAAAGTTTATCTCCTCAGTGAGTGCTGCTCTGTGCCCCCACTGGCATTCTCCCTTGTTCTCCCACACAGAATTAGGGATGTCCTCCTCAATGTTTTGTTAGTACCTTAAATGCATCACTCATACCAATAATTAACATATAGCTGTAATTATTTATTTCTGTCCATCTCCCCAACTAGTAAGCCTATCTGTGGCAGTGGCTATATCCAATATGTCTTTGTATCCCTGGAGACCGCTAGTGCTAGGAACATACTATTAATGTAGTATTGACTGAATGAATGAATGAATGAATGAATGAATGAATGAATGAATTGGTGAATGAATGGATGAAAGAACAAATGAATAAAATACTGAGAAGAGTCTCTTTGTCCTGAGTAAGGACTCCAAATGCAATTGGGATAGTCTTCTTTATTCTAAGACACACACAGCCCCAGAATCTGGTCTATTCCCATGAGTTTCAGAAGCAAATGCATATAAAGTAAAGTTTCCACATACTTGAAAGGGAATCAATTACAGGGAAACCTTATAAACCTTATAATTAGATTGCCACTGTAATTAACCAACACTCTGCTGTCAAAGCAGTCTACGCAGTTTAATGGGTTCAAACTCTTTAAAGCCTGAGGACAGTCTGGAGCTGCAGATTTAGAAATGTAATAGATTCTCCTAATGGTTTCTAACTATATCTCTAAGTGGCCAAGGTCATTTGAAATTAGAATCTATGCCTCTAAGGTTCTAGACACCTCTTCACCACCTCAGCTAGTTGTCAACAGCAATTTTGATCATAGAACTAACACACACACCCATGAGACATGCTGAGATGACAGAACATCATAGTTAGAACTGCCCTAGGAGTCCATCCTTTGCTTACACCCAGTTGTAAGGGTTGCTTACACCTCCAGAATGGACCTCCCCAGTCACACACACACACACACACACACACACACACACACACACACCTTATTCCAAGGATCCAAGGAAGTAGCTGCACTCACAATGGCCGTCCAAGAGACGTGTCAATTTTGTAAGCCTGTCTGAATATGGAGATCTTCTTTTTATGTCTCCCACAGTTACTCTGGTATAGGAGCCTGAGAGATGGAGGAGTAATTCTTCCCATCAGATACAGGGTAAAAAGATTCAAATATCACATGTCACCCCTTGCTGTGCTCCCTTTCTCGCTGGCTGTCTCCCTTTCTGTCAAATAAATAAATAAAATCTTCTTAAAAAAATCACATGTCAAAGCTTTCTCTAATAGAGGGGAAATAACTATGCCAGTGATATGTGCCATTTCTGACCAGATTAGAAAAGGAGATCTTCTTTGGGGGACCAAATACACAGACTCTCCTTTTCCCTGGAGGTCATAGTCCCATACCCAGGCACACAATTTAGCAAGTGAAGTTAGAGGGTTGGATTTCAAACCTGAGTTGTGCCCCCTCATCCAGACATTCTTGCACAACCAATATGTACAACCATATATATGACTCTGAAGGGAGTCTCCTTTACTAACATTCTAGTCTCCTCTCTCTCTCTCTGTGTGTGTGTGTGTGTGTGTGTGTGTGTGTGTGTGTGTGTGTGTGTGAAGGTGTATGATGAAAGGTGAAGAAATGAACTCCATTTTATCAAAGATAATTCAAACACAGATTGGATGTGAGTTTGCTGAAGTCTTTATGGAAGATGGTTGGCTTAGAGGATTACTGGCTTTCCTTCCAGCTCTAGGATTCTATTTTTATCAGGTCCTTAATTAGTAATACAATACATCTCTGACTATTTGGGCAGGGCAGATTTCCCCAGTTCACTAATAACCATATCTTGGAATATAAATTAAAAGGTTTTGCTAGCATCAAGATACTTGTTATTTCTTATGAAGTTGAAGATCAACCTCCCCCAATTCTTCAAGGGATGTGCTGTTTGGGAGGACCTTGCTACTCCTCTTCCCCTGCCCCTGTGCTGCAAATAACAAGAGATATTTTTCTACAAAGCTATCCCCAATATGGCAGAACTCTCAGCTATGACAGAATGCTGATTGTCTCTGCTGCAATAGTCACATTTTGTGAGAGCTTCATAAAAGTTAATCTTCAGAATGCTTTAGTGAGGTTGGCAAAGGATAGATATTTTATCTTCGTCATGCTGATAGAGAGAATGAAGCTGACAGGGTTTGACTGCCTCACCCAAACTCCCACATCAAATCAGTTGGGGGACCAAAATCTGGGTCTTCTGGGTCTTTAACTCTATTTCTTGAGCCCATGCCCATGTAGCAAATTCAGGCCATGTCTCCACATCAGTACCTCACCTATTGCAGACTAACTCAACTAACGGGACAAAAAGGATTTTGCAAGTTTTCTGGAACATTGCATGGCCTTGGAGAGTAGAAATCTCGGATGCATTCTTCCTATCATTTACACAGGATGCTAACTCTATACAGCTTTATCAATTCTCTGAACTCAGCATCTGGGCATATTAACTTAGTACCTTGAGAGTATCCTTGCTGTGTGATGGGGTGCACTCTGCTAGTGAAGTATGGGGCAGCTGCAAAACATACATATTTTTGTGCAGAAATCCTCCTTAGAATCAGAAGTATCCAGCAGGCCAGGGGAAATAGTGAGGCTGTGGGATTAACCAGAGCTCGGAAGCCCAGCGTAAAGTCACTGTGTGTTGCTTGTGTAGAAGTAGAGCCTCGGGTTTGTGTGTAAGCTAAGCCAAAATATCCTCCCAAAAATCTGTCACTTACTAAATAATTTACTTTTATGTCTTATTTTATTCTTTGCTATTATAAAAAACTCAAAAATAGTATGGTGGTGAACCAAATGTTTTATGTTTTACTCTATTAAACCCATCTTTTAAATACCTGACTTTCATATTGAAAAATTAGTCACTATTTATTTGGGGGAGGTCTCTTTTTTTTTTAAGATTTTATTTTTATTTATTTGAGAGTGAGAGAGATAGCAACAGAGAGCCAAGCAGGGAGGAGAGGGAGAAGCAGGCTTGCTGTGAAGCAGGGAGCCCGACACAGGGCTTGATCCCAGGACCCTGAGATCATGACCTGAGCCGAAGGCACACGCTTAACCGACTGAGCCACCCAGTGCCCCTGGGGGAGGTCTCTTAATTTCGTCACCTCTTAGAGATCCATTTTTTCAGGGAAAGAGCAAATACGAACTTTGTTGAAAGAGAACTTATAAATGGCAAGATCGAGATAATGTGGAGGAAGTATGCCTAGATCTTACTGATCTCAACTGATATTAAAATATCTACCTAAAATGGAACCACTGATCCCTGATTTCTTAAAATTGATTTTGAACTTTCCATTGCTTTAAGAGCAGGTCAAGAATTAATATAAAAATCAGAATGTGATATTATTGATCAACTAAATATAAAATTAAAAGTATCAAAATTAAAGTCATGTGTTCTTTCATAGTTGCTTTCAGGAATCAACTCCCATCACATTCATGTGATTATGTCCTGGCTTCAGAATCAATGATAAGAGAATTTAAATGTTCTGTGTTGTATCAAGGAAGCATTAACTAATGTTCTGTTTTAAGAGTTAAAGTACAGTCTTCTGTGTCTAGTCAGTCAAAAGTTATTATTTTACCTGAGGCTTGTACTCCACATAATTCTGCTATTTTACTTATCTTTTAGAAATAATTCTGCCATTTTTAATAAATGTTTACATGAATAGGCAGCCTGTTTGCAGGTAAAGAAATGTTAAAGTAGCTAAGCTAAAAAAAAGAGTTAATCTGGCATCTGTGCTCATTCTAAATATATATCTACAAACAAGTTTTTTTGTTTGTTTCCAACTAGATACCAGTATCAGTAACTGACTACCTCTACCTGATTCAGCCCAAAGTCACCGTGTCCCAAACTGTACTCGTCACCACTAACAACCTCCATAAAACCTGCCTCTTCTCCTGTTTTCCAGGATTGTTTAATAGCACCACCACCTCCTCAGTTACCTAAATCAGAAACCAGGAGCCATCCTCTTCTCTCCCCCTTTCATCTACACCTCTTTCTCTCTTACTCCCCAAATCAAATCTAAATGCTCTAGCTCTTACTTCCTAATTCACTCCTACTCTGCCCTATCCCTCCATCCTCACAGCTACCATCTTAGATCACTTTGACACCTTTACCTAAAGAGTCACCGTGGCCCCCCCAACTAGTCCTTTTGCCATCAGGGTCATATGTATCCTACCACTGTCTTTGCTACAGCATTGGTTTGATCATATCACTCTTCTACTTAAAGTTCTTTCAAGGTGCACCACCATCTAAAACAGTGTTTTTCCGAATACAATCTTCTGTAGAATCATTAGCTACAATACTTGTTTAAAATCCAGATTCCTGGACCCTGCTGTACCCCTCCATGAAAGTAGGGCCTGACAATGTTTGCTTTAACAATCTGTAGGTGAGTTTAGTGCACACTAAAGTGCAAAAACACTGGCTTCCAGAATAAGATACGACTTGTAGGGCCTACTTTATAGCCCTCTCATTTACAACTTCCCCATAAGCACTCTGGACCCTAGCCTTGCTAAATTTTGGTGCTTCCCCAACTGCACCTGTGCTTCCATGTCTCTGGCCTTCTCTAATGGTGTTCTCTGACCAAAGCACTCACCATCTGACTGGCTTAGTTAATCCTGCTTCATCCTTCAGAACTCAGTTCAAGGGTTATTTCCTACAATGAGTCTTCCCTGAGTTGCCAGGGCTAGGGTAGATACCCCTCCTCAATGCGCTCCTGTACCATATGACTGTGCAGACTGCTGTCTCACCTCCCCTCACCCTGTTCTCTGCTGAGCTCCCTTGGCTGTCTTGTTCATCTTTTCAACCCTGCTGCATAGCACAGAGCCTGCTTATGGTGAGTGAGCAAAGCCTGAATAATCTATTCGGTTTGAGTTAAAGTTCTGGAGATTCTCATAAACCATCATAGACCAGTATAGACTGAATTTCTTATCTGGGAACTTTGAAGATGGAATTAAATTAAATTATGCAAATGGACTATAGGCATACCTCACTTTATTGCACTTCACTTTTTTTCACGAATTAAAGGTTTGTGGCAACCCTGCCTCAAGCAAGTCTATCAGCACGTTTTTTTTTTCCAACAGCATTTGCTCACTTCATGTCTCTGTGTTACATTTTGATAATTCTTACAATATTTCAAAATTTTTCATTATTAACATATTTGTTATGGTGATTTGTGATTAGTAATCTTTGATGTTACTGTTGTAATTGTTTTGGGACACCATGAACCATGCTCATGTAAGACAGTGAACTTAATAAATGTTATTTGTGTTCTGACTACTCCACCAACTGGCCATTCCCCTGTCTCTCTCTCTTTCCTTGGTCCTCTGTATTCCCTGAAACACAGCAATATTGAAATTAGGCCAGTTAGTCACCTTATGATGACCTTTAAGTGTTCAAGGGAAAGGAAGAGTCGTATGTCTCTTACTTTAAATGAAAAGCTAGAAATGATTAAACTTAGTGAGGAAGGTATGTCAAAAGCTGAGGTAGCAGTTAGCCAAGTTGTGACTGCAAAGAAAAAGTTTCTGAAGGGAAATTAAAAGTGCTACTCCAAGTGAACACATGAACAATAAGAAAGCAAAACAGTCTTATTGCTGATATGGATCAAGTTTGAGTGGTCTGGATTGAAGATCAGACCAGATATAACATTCCCTTAAGCCAAGGCCTAATCCAGAGCAAGGTCCTAACTTTCAGTTCTATGAAGGCTGAGAGAGGCAAGGAAGAAGAAGAGAATTTCAAAGTTGGCGGAAGTTGGTTTATGAGGTTTAAGGAAAGAATCCGTGTCCATAACATAGAAATGCAAGGTGAAGCAGCAAGTACTGATTCAGAAGCTGAAGCAAGTTCTCCATAAGATCTAGTTAGGGTAGTTAATGAGAGAGGCTACACTAAAGAATGGATTTTCATTGTAGACAAAATAGACTTCTATTGGAAGAAGATGCCATCTAAGATTTCATAGCTAGAGAGAAGTCGATGCCTTACCTCAGAGCTTCAAAGGACAGGCTGACTCTCTTATTAGGGGCCAGTGCAGCTGGTGACTTTAAGTTGAAGCCAGTGCTCATTGACCATTCCTGAAATCCTACAGCCCTTTAGAATTATGCTAAACCTATTCTGCGTCTGCTCTATAAATGGAACAACAAAGCCTGGATGACAGCACATCTGTTTACATGACTTACTGAATATTTTAAGCCCACTATTGAGACCTATTGCTCAGAAAAAAAGATTCTTTTCAAAATATTACTGCTCATTGACAATGCACCTGGTCACCCAAGAGCTCTGATGAAGATGTACCATGAGATAAATGTTATTTTCATGTCTGCTAACACAATATCCAGTCTGCAGCCCATGTATCAAGGAGTAATTTTGACTTTCAAGTCTTATTATTGAAGAAATACATTTCATAAGGCTCTAGCTGCCATAGATAGTGATTCCTCTGATGGATTTGGGCAAAGTAATTTGAAAGCCTTCTGGAAAAGATTCACCATTCTAGATGCCATTAAGAACATTTGTGATTTATGGGAAGAGCTCAAAATATCAACATTAACAGAGTTTGGAAGAAGTGGATTCCAACCTTCATGGATAACTTTGAGGGGATCAGAGGAGGAAGTAACTGCAAATGATGTGGAAATAGCAAGACAACTAGAATTAGAAGTGAAACCTGAAGATATGACTGATTGCTGCAATCTCATGATAAAACTTTAACAGATGATGATGCTGTTCTTATGGAAGAGCAAAGAAAGTGGTTTCTTGAAATAGAAACTACTCATGGTGAAGATGTTGTGAAGACAGTTAAGACGGTAACGAAGGGCTTACATATACTTGGTTGAAAAAGCAGCGGCAGGTTTTGAGAAGATTGACTCCAATTTTGAAAAAAGTTCCACTCTTGGTAAAATGCTATTAAACAGCATTGCATGCTACAGAGGAATTGTTCATAAAAAAGGAGTCAATCAACTAATCATTAATCCTGAGTAATGCATTCAGATTTCTGTCTGATCAATGAAAGGGGGTAGGACAGGTGTGAGAAACCAAAGAAATAATATGAGCCAGCAGGCAAAAAAAAAATGGATCCCAAGCCTCTTTTGCCCTAACTACTATACAATTTGGGGAATACCTCTGAATCTCTGGGAGTCCCAGTTTTCTGACCCACAAAATAACTGAACAGAATCCTAATCTTTCCCCAGTACTGTTATTTTATTATTCTAAACCAAATTTTAGTAAATTAGCATTCTGAGATATTAATGCAATAAAAAGCAATTTCAATAAATTATATGTAGTTTATTTTATATATATATATATATATAAAATATGAAACTTGATTTTAGGGAGAAAAACTATTGATCCAACTTACCATAACATTAAACCAATATTATATTTACTTTTTTTCTACTTAGTTCTAATATTTTGTCATGTGGGTTTAAATTTTTCTTTTATCAGTTAATTGCATGATTCACTTATTATATGAAATGGTAATCATCTGTTATTCATCTCCATGAATTATATTATTATGGGTGAAATGAATGTCATAGCATTATTTGAGAAGATGGCCTTCACATTTTCTTTATGGCTTTCATAGACATGGGAAAACTTTTTGAGTGAGGTATTCAAATTATAGCATTCCTCACCTGTGTGACCTTGGACAAATTTCTTAACCTCTCCAAGCATCTCAAAATAGAAAATTGAAGCATACAATAAGTCATACAAAAGCCTGATTGATTTCTGACTCTTGACAATAAGAACACAGGTTTATTGCCAAATTTTAATACTGGATTCTTTGCTTATGAAATACTTTTATATTATTGAAGGTGAAAAAAAGCGTTGCTCACAGTATTTAATTAATACAGTTTCTCATTTAAACAGTGACTAGCCCGTCCCCTTTTTAAAAATTCTACAATAATATCATCATAATGGAAATTAAACCTTCAAACTAATTAATGGAATAAGTTGGTTGCAGTAAGAAGTATTTTTATGTCCTTTCATCCCTCTGATTTCCTCAGTGAACCCCAAAGAAATGTAGGTATGGGTGTGCTGCTCATTTGGTACAGCACAGATCCTTTGTAAATTGTCTTTGGTATACCCATTTAAAGATAATTGGAGGAGCAAGTGTGATTAGAAATAGAAATGGGAAAATAGACCCTGAAGCTATGTTTCTACCTTAAATCACTGAAATCACCTTTTTGAAAATTTAAAATAAGGTAGCCTTGTAAGTCAAAAGTAGAGACCAGAAACTAAAACTCTAACCAGAGTCAGGAGCAACCTTTTGCTTTCCTTTTATGGGAAACTAGCAAATTTAGTATATCAGGGCCATGAAAGTTTTTGACTAACATTGATTTTATTAGAGGAAACCCCCCCTCAAAAAAAAAAAAACGCTGATCAAATGGGAGGAATACTTACAATCACATTTGTGCTCCAAAAACACAGAGACTTTAGAGTTCAAATTCTTGATTTTTTCCCCAACTATGATTCCATATAGCCTTAAGTAACCTGTTTGAACCATTCCATGGCCCTATCCGCAGCTTGTTTGATGCTACCCTGCTTAGTAATGGAAAAGATGATTTGTCCCTTCTTCCCTCTCACTTCCCACCCCTATACACACAATTAAAATAGACACTAATACATAGAAATAAAGGAAATGCTTTCTATATATTGGCTATTTACATAGGACTGAAAAGTGTAGTTGGTTGCACTGATCTCTGTGGCTCCAAAATGCCTTTAATAGTGCAGTCCAGAAACCCCAGCCCTGTTGTTCTGGATCACAGTGAAACTCCCCCACAACTTGAACTGAATCTACAACAATCTCCATGAACCATCCACAACAATCTCCATGAACCATCCGAGAGGCAGGGGGAGCCCTTTGAGAAGCATAGCAACTGGACGTCACCACATAGGACAGGCAGGCATGGATGACAGGCTTCTTGGGAACTTCTATGTTGTACCTCAAGCCTTCTGTGAATTGGTGTTCTGCTTTTTAGAGCAGCAGCCAATCTCCTATTACAGTGAACAAGGTCTCCAGGCCAACAAAAGCTCTTCTCCTCCTCCCTAAAAACGGACCAAACAAAAGACAGGTTTGGAAGTAACTGCACAGTCACAAATGTTTGCATTGTTTTTAACCAGAGCTTTTCACTAGAAAAGAAAAAATTATGTTCTGATTTATATCAGAGTTTACGTTCATGATGCCACAGTCAAGTCAGAAGGACAAGTCATATCACCAACAGAGGTACAGATTGTTAGTTACTTGGCTTTTCTGGTAATTGTCAGTTATAACTGGTTAGTGGTAAAGCCAGGACTAGCCTCCCAATGCTATATTCAGTCTTATTTCTTTTTGAGTATGCTTGCATGAGCTACACACTGGCCAAATTGGTTGCAGCCCACTCAATAATAAGGTTAACAGACCTACCAAATGATGGAAAAATTGAAAGTATAAAACTAGTCATAACATAATTAATATGTATTTTTATTCTTACAAGGCATGTGATATACAGATGCAAGATCAGAGCACTACCTTTGGAGGGAAAGGGCATTCTCATGTAATATGTATGTTCCATACAGCACCTGACACACTATACAGCCATAATAAATATATATCACTGAAATCCAATTTATTTTCTGGCTACAGTCCTAGGAAAGCTTATATGATTTCCAAACTGTGGGTGCTAAAATAAAATCTGAGAAACACAGAGTGGAATAAGAAATAGATCTCTTCTGCATATCTGATATCCACCCAAACTGAGTCCTCATTCTTCATCTTACTTCTTCCTTATTTTGAATACTGATCCCCTTCTCTGTACCTAACTCATCTCTAAAAGGTCATAGAAGTAAATACCCATTCATTCATTCATTCATTCATTTATTATCAAATATTTCTAAGCATCTTCTCTTTTTATAGAGACAAAGCTTTAGGGGCTTCTGGGTGGNGCCCGCATTGGACTCCCAGCTCAGTGGGGAGTCTGCTTCTTCCTCTCCCTCTGCCCCTCCCTGCCTCATTCTCTCTCTCTCTCACTCTCTCTCAAATAAATGTATCTTAAAAAAAAAAAGAAACAAAGCTTTATGATAAGCCCTCTCATTAGGGAATGTAAAATTTATCTGAAAAGACACAAGAAAACTTACGTACAAAGATCTGGTTTAAATAAAATAAGAAAACCAAGAATTTTCACAAGACAATATAATGAAACGTAAAGTATATGAAAAATAAGCATTTAAAAATACGGCTCAGTTGGTCAAGACTTACAGAAGTAGTACTCTCAGTTTGAGAGTAAATTAGTAAGTCATGTATCTATTATATTGAATTAAGTATCAAAAAATGCTCCCCAAATAGAATAGCTTTTTTTTTAATTCCTCTATTGAAAATGGGAGCTTTTCACATAGTTCAAACTGACCACAGGTTTAAAATATATTTTAGGAATATATAAAGGGAGAAAAATCTGTGAAGGCATCCTGGGGCTTGAATCAGTAATCCATATATTCTTTTTTTCAGCATTATTTCATAGCCTAGATGTTATGTGAGGAAAAATGTCCCTTTCCCAAAACAGCAGAGAGAAAATCATGAAAGATATTTCTGTCTGGGGATAGGTAAACATTTAAGTTTGGTAAAAAGGCATTTCAAGCTATTCATAAGTCAAAAATATAATGGTATAGTGTTTCTCCTGATTTCTTTCATAATAAAAAGTTAGACTCAAATCTGTAAACAGACCTTTTTTCCTTTTATCATGACACAGCAATTTAGCCACTAGAGAGAATCTTTTATAGATTAACCTAGTATAAAATTTCAGTGTGAAAATATAGCTTCATATACAAATATAACATGTTAATGAATATTATTCACTCTTTTTACAATAAAAAATTCTAGTAATAATATTTTAAGTTCAATATTTGACTTCATGAATCAGTAATGCTCTATTCTTCGGGATTCCCATTGATTTAAGTGTATTGATTAGCAAAGCAAACAACCCAGACAATGAATGCAAAATTATTTACACTATAAAAATGTTCAGATACTGATGCAAATAAATCAACTAAAGTAATAAAGAGCAACATTTAAGAATAATACTTTAAGAGTACGTATAGTCTTTATATCCTAAAAGTGGTAAAAATCTATCAGCAATCTTCTGAGTCCTTGGAAGCTCAGCATCATTCACCTTGGAGGTGAAGGTCAAGGCCAGGCTCTTACTAAAAACACATCACTTCCAGAGCTAAACCTGGATCTGGCTGCTCTGGTAGGATACATCTACTTCTTTCAAGAGAGAAACCAGCAAGAATTTTCTATCTTGTTCATCCTTAGACAGATAACCCAAGCAGATATATTCAAGGACAAATCAAACAATGAAATTAAAGGTCCCTTGTGGGTAGACGTTCCACGTTGGCACCTTTCAAGTCTCATCTATTTTAAATTAGAAATTCCTTAAAGACAGCAGCCGGATGTTAAACATTCACATATAGAGAGAAATAAATATAGGTATAAAAATATTTCATAACACTGCGGTGACATTTAGTTGATAGGATGTTAACTTAAACATTAGAGATAGCAGCAAGGATTTATATAAAACTTTGAATGCTTTTATCTAACAATCGATCAAAGTCATTCTTCTCCATGGTATGACCTGCCATGTTTTCCTGGGGAAAGATTGAGATACCAGAATAAAATGAAGGATAGAATTAAGGACAAAAAGTTGGGATATTTCATGTTCTGTTGTTGGTGGTGGTGTTAATAGCATTTACTTCTTGCTTTGTATGGAAAGAAATGGTTTTTTTCCTCAAAGTCATGCCCATTTGTTGTTGCCTAAATCACTATTAGCCATTATTTTTCTGTCTTTATAAATTTAAACCCAAGTACTCCCATTATATTTATCCATAATACCATGTGTTGATTATTCATTCCACTTTTACTCTTTTACTTGTTCATTATATGTTGATTGAGTGCCTACTATGTGTCAAGACAAAAGTTCAGACCATTCATTTCAAAACTCTCTCATCATTGCCTCCCATTTTCTAATTTGGGTCCTCTCTACAATTTGGCCTCCTCAGCTGTACAGTGAGGAGATTAACAATACAGAATGATCTGAGGGTTCTTCCAACTCTGAAATTCTGGGTCAATACAATAAGGCATCAGGGATGTTGCTTTGTTTTGGTTTTTAATAATACAGATTATGATCACTTTGCTATGGACGCTTGTACCATGAATGGAATGATGCTCGTTCCTCTGTTTTACTGAGAACCGATAATACATAACATTACATCAGAATTTAAAATTAAAAAACAAACCTACTTTGGAGAAAACAAGTTTTTGTAAATTATAATTAAATTCCAGTAGCTCATTCTCTAACTTCATAAAGGTGGGGTTTGAGCCCAGAAAATCTATCTCCAGGGTTTACCCACTTGTGTCCACTATTATCAAATAAGCATATTTTAAGCATTTATCAGAGTGGTAGCAGTAAAGGATGCAAAGATGAATGAGGTATGGTCCTGTCCTCAAGGGGTTTGCAAAGGCAGCTCATCTTTCAGCAAAGCATTTCTCTAAGGCTCTGGTAAGAAAGAAGGCAGAGCCCTTTCTGCCCAGAATCCCAGAATCCCTCCAGCCCTTCATCCATTCCTTTCTCGCAGCATTTGTGTAAGTGGATTATTGGTATTTGTGTTTGCCTCTCAGATCCCTTGCTTGAAAGGAGTATACCTTATTTGCAATACTACTCCATGTTGGTGCTGAATAAAATAGTTTTAAAATAATGGAAATAATACACTGATGTTTATATGTGGCAAACATCTTATGGAAGTACAGTGTAAGGATGAAATAAGAGCCTTTGGTGAAAAAGCTGCAATTGCAAGATCAAAATCACCATAATAATCCCAATTCAGATTTCAGGTGATAGAGATTTTTCTCTACCGGAAGGAAAAGAATTTAATGGAGAGAGATTTGGCTTGCATTTTCAGTAAGCACATATAGGATAGGGCATACTTTTTATTATGCATTTTTAAGACTATCCTTATGTGACTTAAGGTTTAGCTTCTGTTAAGTCAGACTACTTTCTATGGTTTATTTTGTGTGTGTGTGTGTGTGTGTGGTGGTGGTGTTTTACAAGTTCCCAGATTTAAACTTCTGACATGCTTTCTGGAAGCTATAACCTCCTGGCTTGTTTAATTGAAAGTTTTAATTAAAGTACTAGCTCCGCATGCCTATAATCTGGGAATATCCTGTCTCCTAAAGAATTCTTTGCCTTTTCTTGGCATAACTCATGTACATTGCACATTGTTCCTTAATTGAAGCACAGAATTCAGAAGGATGGTTCCTTTCTCAACCAACAGTTTCCTAAGAAAGGCCTGCTGACATGCCACAGAAAATATAAATCACATTTCATTAATTTTTATGCCGCTCTCAGACTCTTCAGGGGCATAAACTGGGGTGCATCATGACATTTCCCATTCGACAGTGTGAAGATTTCTCAATGCCATCAGTCCACACTGGCAGATCTGGCAGTTCACAATGGAATATGATAAACAGATGTGCTGAAGAAGTTCAACAGAACTTAAAAAGCAATTACAAAATTAAGATTTGATTTTTTTATCATAAATGTCTTAACATGCTCATTGTAGAAAATGTGGATAATGAAGATAGAAATAAATGCAAAATCATCCACAATACAATAGTTACTAATTTTTTAAGTCATTTTCCTGGACTATTCTTTCTATAAGTGGAGGTGAATATACTCAGGAAACCATGAAATACCAATTAGATTTTATACCTGGTATATGAATAATAATCATAATAGCCAAATTTTATACGATATACCAGGCATTCTACTAAATAGGTCACATACATTATTGAACTTAATTCTCTCTGGAATTGAAGTTCTTTGTAGTGCCAAATCATGGTTGAAGACACCAGGTAAAGGCAAGATGAATGGTCTCAGTCACAAGTGATCCAAAATTATGAAAAATAACTATTAAGATGATAAAGATTAAAACATGGATCTAAAGAATTTCTTTGTAATGAAAGTAAGAACTTTAAACATAGTACAACTTAACCTTATCTATTGTGATCCAAAAAAATTTTCATTTTGAGTTACTGAGACCTAATTAGAAGGTGAAAAAAATTAAATACTGAGAATGTTAAATACACACCTGCATGCACACACAGAGATTTACACTAAGATGTGTTATGTTAACCTTTATCATTAGCATTTTAGCATTAAATTAGCATTTAAATTACTAAATGTGTTATGGGCAGTACAATGTGCATTTTCTTAATTAGAAACCAATCATTTGGGGCGCCTGGGTGGCACAGCGGTTAAGCGTCTGCCTTCGGCTCAGGGCGTGATCCTGGTGTTCTGGGATCAAGCCCCACATTCAGGCTCCTCCGCTATGAGCCTGCTTCTTTCTCTCCCACTCCACCTGCTTGTGTTCCCTCTCTCGCTGGTTGTCTCTATCTCTGTCAAATAAATAAAATCTTTAAAAAAAAAAAAAAGAAACCAATCATTTATAGTATTATATTTGTATAAAGTAATTCATGCATGTTTAATTATATAACAATAAATACTAACTTATTCAAGAGAACAAAACTGATCTTTTTTCCCCAAATGAAAACAATCTAGAATAAAGTACTGCTATGAAAACTACAGAAAGTTCAATTGAGAACCATTTTCAGTTTCTTACTGAAGATTACTGAATAATTTAAAAATTTGCTATTGTAACATAATTGGGAATAGAATTCTATTCTTTGTAGCTCAAGGAATGAATTCTTGATTTTTCAGTGTAATTCAGAGAGATATATTTTAAAATTAACTCTGCATCCCAGAGAATAGTTTGATCATCTAAAGTCAGGAAATATTTACTAAAATAAAAACATTAAAAAAGGATTATTATAGGTAATTTAATTTATTCTTCATACATATATTATATATTCAATATATTAGCATTTATCATTTTCTTGCATTATATATATTTCATGAAATGAGGATAGTTAACGTTTTCATTTCCTCCTTATTGTTAAAATCTTTTGTCTATTACATCTTTGCCTTATTAAAATATGTTAAACATAAAATTAAACACAGTTTCACCCTTTTTCTATAGTGCCTGAGCCAGCATCAACATTTTAAACACCAATTCTCCTTGCTGAGTGCTATAAGCATATCATCTTTCTAAGGAAGGTACTGGGCTTAAATTTCACTGACTTCCGGACAAACCTATTGGTTTGGGGTTGTTGCTTTCCTTTTATTTATTTACTTACCTATTTTAAATGAAATCTATTAGTTTGCTCTGATAGAAATGATGGGAAAGGGGGATCATTTGCCTCTTTGTCATAAGAAGATTGTACAGAAATGCTCTACTTAGTTGAATATTGTTTTATGCCATGGTTCAAGTAGCCCTAAATGGATCATGGTTGATAGATGCTAACATTAAAACATGGATAAACTGAAATATCTATTATCATAACATTTACAAATAATTTAAATCAGGAATCCCTTTTCTTCCATGCTCATCTCAGAATAGGAGTAGTTTTTAAGTCTACTTACAGATTGTTTCACTACTCTATGAGGATCTATTTACCAAACCGGGGCAAATGGGATTACCATGAAGGTGATGGATATAAAACCATTAAGGATTAAGTTATTTTAGGCTCCATGATTCCCTTCCACTAGGCAAATTGCCATGAGATGATAAGAGGAGAAAATAAAATTAAGAGGGCAGGTTTGTTTTATTTCTATAAGTATTCTACCTGCCAAGTCAGAAACTGAATTTTATGGTTTCTTCTTAGGCAGTGCTAAGAAACCATACTCATCATTCCAAAATTCAGCGCCCAGTTGCCTTCTGCCTTTGAAAAACTCTTACTTTCTTCAGTCTTCTAGAGCTTAAAAAATAGCCCTTTACATGTGTTTTGTTATCATTTCTTTGAAAAGGATAAAAAGAACAGGAGAAGGAAGAAAAGGATGAAAGCGAGAGTGAGGGATCCCTCACTAAATTGAACCTTATCATTCAGTCACGAGGGGTAAAGGACTGCATTAGCAAACTATATCTCATTTGCATTCAAAATCTAACATTCTATTTCCTTTAAATTCACTTAGGCAAATTATCACAAAGACCTACTCAACAATGCTCTTTTAATTTTCTATAATGGCAAAATATGGGAAGGAGAAGAAGGTCACATCATCAAAATGCTCGGTAACTTCTGAATTATTAAGTATCTTAGTGACCATAAGTCACATCCATTTCCCCAGTCATCTTTTCAGCAGAGGATGCTACTGTTTTCTTACAATATAGCTTACACTGCCCTTTTTGGTAATTAGTGTAATTTGACTCATGTTAAGATAACGAAGCCACCTGCTCTGAATAGCTAAATCACCATTAATGCTGAAAAGCTTTTCTCTCATCAACAAAAAAATATAAAGCAAGTCCTAATTCAACTTTGGTTTTGAGGCTTCATTTCCCAGATAATTTTTAGAATCATCTTGGTTTGGATGTCAGCAATACACTGTAATAGACAACTAACTTTTTTTTTTTAGGTAGAGATCACCAAGGAAATTTTTCAAGGTGTATTAGTTTTATTAGTTCACAGAGTATTGGTGCGAAGGAAGGGAAGATGCTGTCTTTTACTGTGTCAGGCTCTGTGTGAGGGGCTGCCACTTTTGCATCTCATTTAAATGGCACATTTTGCCCAAGATGACATAAACTAATCTGTGGGGAACCTCGCATTGAATACACGTCTCCTATTGACCAGCACATTTTCCACTGCCCCTTACCAATTCTCTTTTATTATTTAAGCCATTTCATAAGGGAGATTAAAAAGGAGTGATTTTTAAATTTTTAAAATACTTTCAATGAATCACACAAAATTAATAACAATTAATGCCACAAAATGTACACAAGAAAAGTCACTTGGAGATGGTCTATGGCCCAGGTGAAAAGGGAGGACATTCTTTAAGTTTTTAAATAAAATGACAGTTTTATACAGATAAAAGTATAAGGTTGATACAAGACGAGAAAGAAGTTAGCTGAAGAATGTAAGTTTTACCCATATTTTCATTTCATTTGCCTTAAATGTAAGTAAATGAAGAGAAACATTTGTTGTTGAGCCACTTGATAAGCCACACCTATAATTCAGTTTTGCCTCTTTAAACAAATTGTTATCTTTTCTCCGTGGAAAATTGATACAGAAGGTCAACTAGAGTTTCTCAACATCAGCACTAGTAACCTTTGAGGTTGGATAATCTGTGTTGTCAGGGGCGTCTTGCGTGTTCCAGATGTCCAGCAGCATGCCCTTTGTCCACCCACTAGATGCCAGTAGCACCCTCCCAGTTCTGACCGTCAAACATATCTCTAGACATTACCGAATGTACCCAGGGGCGGGGGGCGGGGGCAGGAATCACCCCCTTTGAAGAACCACTGGGATAAACAAACATTTATTGAGCACTTGCTATATAAGGCCAGGCATATAGAAATGACCTAAACAAACAACCCGTTCTCATAGAAATTACATTCTAGTGAGGGAGATAGGACAAAAAAGACTAAACTATGTAATGCAGCAGCAAGTGCTAAACAGAAAAACAAGGCCTAAAGAATGATGTGGATGGCATTTAGATCGGCCCTCTCCAAGGAGGTGTCTTGGGCAGAGACCTGAAGTGAAATGTGACTATCTTCAGGAACAGGGTTTTGGATGGATAGAACAGCAAATACAATACCTGTTTATAATGTCTAAGAATAGCAGAGGGCCAGTTGTTGCTAGAGTCAAGTGAGTAAGGTCAAAAGAGGTACAGGGTAAAGTCAGAGAGGCAGGCAAGGGTCAGATCATCAAACTTCTAGATCAGCACCACCCAGTAAAACTTGCTGCCCTGATGGGAATATTCTATATATGGAACTGCCCCAAACATTAGCCACTGACCACACGTGGCCACCAAGAACTTAAAATAACTGAGGAACTGAATTTTTAATTTTATTTAATTTTAATTGATTGAAATGTACATGGACACATGTGGTGAGCTACTGTATTGAACAGTGCAAGTCTACACCATAAAGACTTTGGATTTTATTTTAAATATGACAGAAAACTACCAGAAGATTTTAAGCAGAGGAAAGACATGATCTCCTTAACTTTAAGAAGACAGTAAAAGTAATAAAATCCAATATATTTCTCTCCATTTTAGGAGATCAGATCTAAATCTAGTGAGAATTTCAGCTAAATAACTCGTGGTGGGTCCCTGTGATCTATTTCCCTGCTCCTTTTAACTGACTTTCCTCGGGTTTTTGTTTGTTTGTTTGTTTGTTTTAATTACTGTTTGCTTGCTTGATTTTTGAAAACATTTCAAATCCTTCCTGGAGTAAGGATGAATATAATCTAAGTAAACAAATGTAAATAAGTGGTAAAAGGTGGACATAACTCCATTAATTGATTAATGATTGCTAAAATTAAGCTATTGTGCTTTGTAAGGATATATAATAAGATAGAACCCAAAATTGAAAGATACAAAAATAGTTATGGAATATGATCTGGAAACAACCCCCTATATCTACACATTATAGCTGCTCATTATTTGTTTAGTAAATGAATTCGCAAAGAAATGCTATCTATCAGCAGACTGTTTCAATTCTTGTGACCAAAATATGGAGAAGAAAGCCTTGTATATAAAGGTTAAATTCTGCTGAACGGAGGGGCGCCTGGGTGGCTCAGTTGTTAAGCGTCTGCCTTCGGGCTCAGGGCGTGATCCTGGCATTCTGGGATCGAGCCCCACATCAGGCTCCTCTGCTATGAGCCTGCTTCTTCCTCCCCCACAACCCCCTGCTTGTGTTACCTCTCTCACTGGCTGTCTCTCTGTCTGTCAAATAAATAAATAAAATCTTCAAAAAAAAAAATTCTGCTGAATGGAGAAAATAAGTTATTTAAAACTGGATATTTTCTTAACCAATTGAAAATAGCAATGGTAAGTAAAATTATCATTTACCGATCAATGCTATGTTTACACAAAATGAAATGAAGTTAAATTCCTGCAATTATTTGATTAATCTGAAGTATGTAAACAAATTAAGCAAAACATTCCATTCTAAAAATCAGCATTTGAGCTGAATGAAAAAGCCAGAGAATGGCACCTAAAGAGTCTGGTCATTAGTAAATGGGATTTGAGGGTTCATTCTCTCTTTCTCTATTCTTCTCAGTGGCTCTCACTGTATCTTCCCCTAACTTTGGTACTTAAAAAAAAAAAATAGATATGTTTCTCTTTCACAGGTTTAGGACATCCTTTTGACCTTGTATGTTTCTTTACTGCTGCGGGGATTGGGTTAATGTACCCTTGAAACAAAAATAATTAATAAATAAGGAAGGAAATGGTGAAGAGAATGTAAGACCTTGATATGAATGGAAATTAGGTTACTGAAGTAATTAATTAAAAATGTCATAGACTGCCATTAAGGGAAGGATTAGCAATTAAAGCATAGAGGTTTTGTTAATTACTCAAGGTTGAAGCACAGAACAACCTGAGAGCAATGAATCCATTAATGAGCAGCACTTCAAGGGAAAACTGGGTAGATTTTTGTGTCACTTGATTGAAGTCGTATTGGATAAGTTTGAATTAATAACAATAGCGGGAAACTTCTCAAAGATAAACATGATTAAGATGGATGCCCCTATGCCTAGATATTGCATGTCTAATAGCGACATATCACATTTGTAAAAATTTCCATTTTGAACAGATAAGAAAGGAAAGCATACCTGTGCTAGGAGTAAATTAAGACTCATCAATTCATTTACACTTAGTTATTTTCAATTTTATTTTTCTGTTCTAAGGGTAGTAATTTGATGTACAGTAATTTGTTAGGATTTCACCATTCTCGGTGTCTATTTTTAATACACGGTTTCTTTTTCAATCAGAAAGATTATACTCTCTTACTATATATTGTGAAAAAATGTTACTGTCTTATCTTTAAACATTAATATAATAAGAAAAATATGTACATGGGCTAAATTTTATTTTAAAAATACTTTTTAAAAGCTTTTGGCAGGGGCACTTGGGTGGCTCAGTCAGTAAAGCATCCGACTCTTGATTTCAGATCAGGTCATGATCTCAGTGCTGGGCATGGAGGCTGCTTAAGATTCTTTCTCTCGGGGCGCCTGGGTGGCTCAGTCAGTTAAGCATCTGCCTTCAGCTCAGGTCATGATCCCAGGACCCTGGGATTGAGTCCCACATCGGGCTCCCTGCTCAGCGGGGAGTCTGCCTGTCACCTGCCTCGTGCTTGCTTTCTCTCTTTCTCTCTTTCTCTCAAGTAAATAAATAAAATCTTTAAAAAAAAATAGGGAAAACTGGTATGTATAAACAGCCCAATTTAAAAAAAAAATCTGGGGGCGCCTGGGTGGCTCAGTCTTAAGCGTCTGCCTTCGGCTCAGGGCGTGATCCTGGTGTTCTGGGATCAAGCCCCACGTCAGGCTCCTCCGCTGGGAGCCTGCTTCTTCCTCTCCCACTCCCCCTGCTTGTGTTCCCTCTCTCGCTGGCTGTCTCTCTCTCTGTCAAATGAATAAATAAAATCTTTAAAAAAAAAAAAAGAAAGAAAGAAAGAAAGCTGTCTTCCTGCCCCTCCTCTCTCCCTCCCTAAAAAAAAGAAAAGAAAAAGAAAAAGAAAAGCTTTTGGCAGATTTCATAAAGTTACTTTAATGTGTTCTAGATCCTGCATTTACAAAAATGTTAAGCAGATTTTCACTCGTCAGATTCATATGAAAATCCTAAGTTTTGAGTAATTCTAGTCTGTATTTCACATTTCTTTTATTCAAGTTCTTATAGAGTGATTCAGATCAAGGTCAACGAGGTATTCTGCTTTGTCAAAGTCAGTGATGTTCAAACTTGAGTCTGTCTAGAGTGCTTTTGAAAGTGCAACTCCCTGGGCCCCAACCCAGGGATTTGACTTCAGCATATTTTATGCAGAGCCTAAGAATGTCATTTTTAACAAAAATCTAGGTAGTTCTGATGCAGCAAGATTTTGAACGTATGCAAAAAAAAAACAAAACAACTAGTCAGATAGCTCAGTAGCAAGTTTCCATTTCATTTTGTTTGGTATATGCTTGGGTCCTGGTATAGAAGTGATAGCATTTTCATTCATATTAATATACCCAGTTGTTTTGGATATTATTTCAATATTTTGTGAACCAGATAAAGTTCCCTTTAGCTTAATGAGAAAGTTTTATGTGCAGTTTGAGTCTCCTTTCTATTTCCAAATTTTACCAAGCAGTAACCGTACAGTAAATATTCTTAATAACTAAAAGATGAATTTGGCTTGCCTATTGTGAATATAAAACTGTGAAGATGTAATCTAAAATGCTTTTACTAAATTTGGCCATCTATACAGCTAGCAACAGAGGTCTCTATAAATATCAGATCTGAGGACCATAGAAATCTACTGGTAATGTGTTCAGGATTTGATTTTCCAGCCAATCTTGTTTATTCAGTTTAAGAGCAAAAAAATAAATTATAGGATGACCTTTCTAAACCCTTACTATTCAAATAATATTGCTTTCAAATTGGGAAGGCTATTTCAAATAGCACTCTCTCTTCATAACTGAAATTGTCAGATGAAGGGGAAAATATTAGATTCCCTGGATACATTAGCCAAGGGAGATATTGATGGGGATAAAAGCAGTGGTCAATAGCACTTACTAGAGCATTACCACACATGCCTTATTTGTAAATTCAAATCATGATTGTGCCTTCTTCACTTATTTGCACAACATATTTGTATTAGACTTTAAGAAATTTAATTTCTCTTATAATATCACTTTAGTAATCAAAGGAGCCAAAGTAGTGGTTTAAGGAGCATTAGGTGAGATGCGATTATTATTTATTTGCCTTTTGTTCTTAGAAACTTTTAGGTTAAATTCACATTTCCATATAAAACATGTAAAAATACCTTCCAAATAGAAAAACAACTGTACCATAACTAAACTTGAATCAAAGATTTGAGGCCTCTGGAGCTTTTAGATATGAAAAGTTTTTATTTTCATTGAAGATTATATTTTTATTAAAACTTTCAAGTAGTAAAGATGTAAAAATATAGTTTTCCAGTTTACATACGTTTGGGCACTTTATCTAAAGGATTAAGATATCAATAATATAAATTTGATGCAATAATTATATCTTGACTCACTGCAGTTTGGTATTAAAATTTATGGCAGTTTGGGTTTTTTTTTAATTTGTTTTTGTTTTTCATTTTTAATGCACAGTTTGAGGCCACAGAAATAAGACAATCCTTTAAAAAACCTAATATACTCCTACTCAGTAACAGATAAGAATGGAGCATAGTACAGATTGTTCTAATAATGGATTAAGACACAGATGTTTTCTGTGTTTCGCATGACAGAATAGAGTGAGCTAAGCTCCCTTTGGAGACAGTTTTCTGAATCAACTTGTTTACAGAGCTGCTAAAATTTCGGGCTTTATTTAGAAAAGTCTCAATAGGGTATTTGAAGCCAGGCCCCAAGCTCTCACCTGAATTTGCCAGTCTACATCTCTGTTAATAACCCAGAATGGATTAGATTCATATCACTCTTTTCTGTGTTTGAAAAGGAACACTCTTTGGTCTCATTTATCATAGTTTCCTAGCCTGTGAAATGAATGAGGATTTATCCAAAAATAATATTTAGGATCCCCTCCAGATTTAGCATGCTATGAAAATATAAGATAATTTAGATCTCTGTGGGACATTCTGTATCGCTATTACAATTGTTCCCTGATTAACCAAGACTATACTTGTGGAATTTTTTTGAAAGGAAGAGTTTCATTATGCTTGTTGTTATCTCAGTCTTCTCTTGTAAAATATGTTAGGTGGTCTCTCCACAATTCTAGGAGAGCTGACTTTCAGCAGTTGAAACTGAAATAAATCTGTTTTTTGATGAAAAAATTAAGAATATGCACCAAAGAAAGATTATATTGCTAAACAAACATCCGTTTGGAAAAATATTTGCAACATAGTCGACAAAAGGTTAGCAGCCATACTGTGCAAAAAGTTCTCACAAATTGCCAATAAACAGACCAACAACCCAGTTAAAAACGGGGGACAGGGTACAAGTGGGACTTTTCTAGGGGAGAAGCTCCAAATGGGCAACAAACATGAAAAGATGTTCAAATGAACTGATAGGGAAATGCAATGAAAGATATCACTTCACATCCACCCAGTCCAAGAAAAAGAAATTAAAGCAATTAAAAGCTATTTTAAAATTAAATGTATGTATATTTCTCTATTCAGTAATCCCACTCCTAGCATTCTATCCCACAGAAAAACATCCAGACTTAAGAAAAAATGCACAAGGATGCTAATTACAGCATTGTTCAGATTTGGAGGAGAAAGGAAACCAAGTGAATGCCCATTTAAAAAAAGATTGAAAAAGTCATGGGGCATCCATGCCTAGAATAACATGCAAGCATTAAAAACAATGAAATAGAACTATGAAGGTTGATTTAGGTGATTGTTCATGTTTATGTAAGAAAAAAACCACAAAGAACTATAATATCACAGTATTGGTAAAACAATGACAATCCCAACTAATGTATATATGTATATGATTAAATGTACTTACATACAAATAGGTATGCTTGTGACTGTGGTTAAAATAGAGAAAATGCATTGTTAATTACACTTGAAATGGATAGAGTGATATGAATATATTAGGAAGCAGGAGGAATAGGCAAGATAATAAAACAAAACAAAGACCAGATTATAAAAATAATACATATAATATAGGGGTGCCTGGGTGGCTCAGTCGTTAAGCATCTGCCTTCAGCTCAGGGCATGATCCCAGGGTCCTGGGATCAAGCCCCACATTGGGCTCCCTGCTTCGCTGGGAGCCTGCTTCTTCCTCTCCCACTCCCCCTGCTTGTGTTGCCTCTCTTACTGGCTGTCTCTCTCTCTCTGCCAAATAAATAAGTAAAATCTTTAAAAGAAAATACATATGATATAAACCCATTAAAGCATTTAAACCAAATATTTGTGTATATAATATATAATATATGCTTTAAATATTTAATTTGAAATGATTAAAACATTAATGTTTTGAAATCAAATTCACATATCATTGCTTGAAAACATAATAGAAAATAAATGTAACTAATTATCAACCACCATCCAAAGGATATGCACATAGGTTTAGCTACAAGAACATGGCTTGAAGCCTTATTTTATGAACAATAACGACAACAAAAGTTAATAATAACTTAAAATGTCCACCATTAGTGTTAAACTATGTAACACCGCCCAGCCATTGAAAATGACATTGTGAAAAAACACATATTTACAGGGAGGAAGCTCATTAATATATTAAATTAAAAAGCAGGTTACAAAATTATATATATATATATACTATGATCCCTTTTTATCATTTATGTATCTATCAAAAACTCAGTAGAAAAATGGGCAAAATCAGAAATAATTGATAAGCTGGATTTAATTAAAATTAAGAACTTCTGCTCTGCAAAAGATAAAATCAGGACATTTAAAAGAAACAACAGACTGGGAGAAAATATTTGCAAAAGACACATCTGATAAAGAACTATTATCCAAAGACAAAAAGAACTCTGAAAACTCAACAATAAGAAAACAAACAATTTGACTGAAAAATAAGCCATAGGATAGGAATTAAACAAATGGGTTTACATTTCAACTTTAAAATGATTAGCCAAGTGAGCTCATGGATATGGACCAAGTACATTTACCTCTCAGTTTTCTCATTAAGAAAGGAGGTAAATTGAAAGTCCTAGGAGGTTATTAAAATTAAATGAAATAAGGTAACTAAAATGCTGAGCAGAATTCCTGGGACAAGGTAGGCACTCAATAAATTATTGGTACTAACAATCAACAGTTTAGATATTATCATAATGACAGAACATGATGAGAAATAGAAACTAATGGAATAAAAAAGAGTTTAATGTTATTTGAAAATGTAGGTGATATATTGAAGTAAGATATGGTCCAATATCTTTTCTCTATTGAAAATGATTGATAATAGTATCTATATGAGGTTTCTAAATACTATGGCCAAAGAAATGTTCCTTTATAAGCATAGACCATGGACTGCTAGAGCTGGAAGACATTAGAAATAATCTCATCTGATCCGGTCATTTTACATATAAGAAGACCGAGGTTCAAGTGCATTAAGTAACTGACACAAGGTCAAATGGTATTGACTGTCAGGGGCAACACTATGGGTGATGGAATTTAAGGAGGGCACCTGTTATGGTGAGCACCAGGTATCGTATGTAAGTGTTGAATCACTAAATTATATGCTTGAAACTAATATTACACTGTATATTAACTAACTGGAATTTAAATAAAAACTCAAAAAAAAGGGACAGCAACAAAGATATCTTTAAATGATATACTTGACATATTTATATCAGGTGTTAGTAGCTATAGTAAACAATTTTTGTTTCTCATTAACTTTGCCTTATGCATTTAGATCATAAAAGCAAAATCAAGACATTCTGATTTTTAGCAACAAAGCACTATCCAAAGCACCTACCTGTAACTTTTAGCTTAATTAAGCCATACTTAATACTATAATTTAATAACTGTCCTCCACATGAATGTTGGGAAATACATGTAAGAGTTTGATCAGAAAGTGGTAAAACAAAATGTGATTTAATAATATCCAAAAACATACTCCTAACTTCAAGGCACCTCTATAATGATTCATGAGTCACTTTTTTATCATTTGAGTTGAAATATACCTGTGAAAAACAGCTAAGTTTTTATTCTTTTATGGCATTCTTTTAGGTGACCACTTTTTTACAAATAATATCATGGAATGATTCTATCAAAGTCACTATTACTGGAAAACTCACTATTCCCCATGAGTCATTTCCATGATCTAAAATTTTTGAAAATTTTATACATATAGAATCTCTGTTTAAAACAGCAAATGATTGGTAGAGAAAGTCCCATTTAAGGTGTTATCATGCTCTCCTACTAGATTGTAGTGATTATTTATGTAATCTATAAAGTATCTACACATTCCAAGATTTGCAAAAGAATACATTTATAATGCCAGACCCAATATGCTGAGTTTTTATGCTAGGGTGACTACTTAAAATTGTGTGTATATGAAGATCCTTGAATAATTTTTCATAGCAAGGTGCCATCTTGTTAGAATAGTGGAATGGTGGGAATTAGAAGTTCCAAGTATTTATAAAATTTTTGTGATATGAGGGACACCTCATTTATAGACCGATGGCTATATGATGGCTTGAGGAAAAAATGGTAAGCTGTGGTACCACTCGGCTTCCATTTAATATTTAAATTGGAAGCCATATCTAGATAATCATGATAAACTCAGTTTGCCAGAGCTCAGTTGCTCTGATGTGTAGTAAGAAGTTCGTTCACATAGTTCAAGACAAAGAAACCTGAAAATACTACTTAGCCCTCTGTGGACTAAGCTGGTCTAGGGTACATCGGTCTGTCCAAATAGTCTACTGTGATGTGTAATTAAGGTAAACTCACTCACTCTATCATAAATTAAAAACAACACCACCACCAACAAAAATCTATTGGCCCTAAATGTAAAAAAACTAAGTTTTAAAGTTAATAAAGGCAAGTTTTTGAAAGCTGGCCACAGTTCTTCAAATAGGAAACACGTAAGAATCACTTTAGTCCCAAGAAGTCTTGGCTGCCCCATACCTGAATCCTGAATCCATAACCTTGCCTATTCACTTGTCCCATTGGTTTTTCCTGATGATATCTACCTCTCTGTGTGCTCTCTGGAACTTTTTCCTGCCACACCATCAGGTTTTGTTTGGCATTCTACCTAAGTTTCTAAGCTCCAATATTCTGTTCTGCTGACCTGATTTAGCTTTACCCTAACCAGACCTATGATGCTGATTATACTTGACCACACCTTATAGGGCAACAGATGAGGGAAATCTTTAACTGCACAGCCCCAGATTTAGAAATTTGTGTCAAGAAGGATCTCACTGTATATCAATTTGTACTTTATTGGACTACTGTAATATGGGGAGGAGCTGAGTCTACGGACTCGGGCCAATGCACCATGAGCTCACTTTGTCCCAGTGCTTTACCTCTCCGCTGCAGACATTAATAAATCTGCCCTATGTAATTTAGCCAATTCCTTAATACAGTAGACGCTTGGATTTCATGGGGTCTACAGACTGATCTAGATTGCCCTAAATTTAATCATTTCTTACTTTAGTCACAAATGCAATTATTCTGATTGTAAATCACTGCTTAGTTAGGGACACTGGCTCTACTCAAGTAGTTTTCAACTGTTAGCTGCACACTGGAATCATCTGAGGAGTTCAGTTAAATGATTATCTCTTTAAAGTAATACTGATGCCCAAGCCCACTCTAGACCAATTGTATCAGAATCTCTGGGAGTGAGATCTAGGCATTTGTGTAGATTCAAACCCTGGCTCTTCCTTGGGAAAGCTACTTAACTTCTCTTTCTCTCAGTTTCCTCATCTACCATGAAGGTAATAAAGTTCTCATAAGGTTATAGTGAGAACTAGATGAATAAATCTATGTAAAACACAGAATGGCCTGGCCCAGCATAAATACTCAATAAATATTAGTTATTATTATTATTTTGAAGGGTTGTCATGAGAACAAAATGACTAAAAATGTTCAATAAGCATTAAACAGATGAATAAAAGAATTTTATAAACATTAAGGTGCTATTCAAATGTAAAATATTTGTAATATTTTATATTGCATGTGATGTATAGGTCTGAATATTACAGAAATTTAAAGTGTTTTTTAAACTTTACATTGCTATCATGCCAAGCACAACCTATGTGCTTAATTTGAATTTTAAAATTGATTTGGTTGCATTTTAAAAGATTATAACCAAGAGAAATAATTCTGTAATGACTACTGAAAATCTCTTGACAATACAGTGGAATGGGAAATTTTGGGAAATACTTTTATTTAGATTGTGAGATGATGGAGGATAGGGTACTGGCCTAATTCATTTCTATGTCTCCTGAGTGTTTGTACAGTGACTGGGACATATTAGGAGCTTGATAAATAAAAGGAAGAAATTGGGAGGTGAGGGTAGAGGGGTTTACTTTTCTTAGTTGAATTTATGAACCCAGAGGAAAATATTATGGGATATGTTCTTGAGGACATACATTATCTACTTTTTATTAATTTTGGTTTTGAACGTTTCACCTTTCTGTGTGATTCAGTTGTTTCATCTTTAATATTAGTATTAGCGTACAGATTAGTATGTGTTCAATGTGATTTTAAAAATTCAAATGCACTTTTTAAAAGTTTAACTTTTAGTACAATGGTGGAGAAGAGAACAGGGAACTAGGGTTAGAGTAATTCCGTTGGTTTCATGGATACAACAGTACTACTTAAGCCGGGGTGGAGAGAATGCCAATCCTTATCAATCAAATAATTAACTTTTAGTATTCACTGAGTGCCTGCTCTGTATCAGAAACTATAGTCAGTGCATGTGGGACAGACAAGGCAAGCATGAGCTACAGTCCCTGACTGCATATAGTGGATAGAGCCAGGCAACTGTTCTGTCCCAGGGCTCAAACTTAGCCTTACCTCTGAGTTCTGCTGATTTCCTTGGAGGCCTGTGCAAAAAAATATCAGTGAATTCAGTCAATTCCAAGACCAATGCCAGAAAAAGCATTCCAAGTCCATCCTCCATTCTTCATGACATAATGTGTGTACTTGTCTTTTCAAGTTTTATCTTGAAAATGGTATTTTACTGATTTTTCAGTAAAGAATCTTCCAAAATAGTATAAAAAATATACATCCAAGTTGGTTACTATATAAACACCAACTTGCCAGACCATAGCAGGTTTTGCTAATATCTTCATTCAGGCTTGTTACCTGTAATTTGGCTCCTAAATACATTTGTGTCTCCTCTTTCTACTCCCTTCAGTGAATTCTATGGCCTGATAAGTTTTTCTGAGCAGGTGTTTACACATACACATAAAGACAATTAAGCACCAACATATTCCTTGCGGAGAAACGTATTTTAACATCCAGTTTCAACTACTTCTATTTGTTGCTTTGGACTGTAGACTTAAGCTTGTTGCAGCCCTTTCAGTTAGCTAGGAAAAACTGATTTTGACAGAAATGAGGTAACTGAACATAGCAGCTTATAGAAGGCACTAAATCCACCTCAGTATTTGAATTAATGTTATACTTTATAGGCTTAGCTTCTTTCTTTAATTAATAATTGTCCTTTCTTAATCACCATTAATAATTAACTGACTTCCCAATAGTTTAAAAAGAAATCATAGAATTAACAACATTAAGGATCTTCTGGTACAAACCCTAGCTTTGAAAATGGAAACACAGGTCTAAAGAGTTGCGATAACCAGCCCTCTGGGGGAAAAAAAGCAACGAAAACAAGGCTAGGACCCAAATATTGACAAGACCAAAAGTCCTTCTCTACCTACTTTCCAAATCCACCATCTGTAGTCACTTTTTCTCTGTATCCTTAATATTTGGCACCATCCCTGAAACATAATATAAAAAATCCAGTTTGTGTTAAAAGTAGATTTAACAAAGAGATGAACTTGAAGAGGGTTAGCAACGAAGGCTCGCTGCTGGGGTTCTGCTCCAGTTACTTGACAGCAGCACCTGAGTTCGGGATAGTCAGCTTTTTGTTAGGGAGGGGAGGTTGGTCAGGCCAGAACTCTTCATGTTGCTTGGTTTTAGGTTCACAGGAAAGCCAGCCGTCAAGGGCATGTTTTGATGTACCCATGAACTGCAGCTAAGCCATTCAGGGTCTTCTTAAAATAAAGCTCTACTGGGTTTTCTCAGTACAGCCTTCTAAAAGTTGACACAGCAAGAATTGCTTCTCACCAGGTTCTATTTTTAAATCCCAGTCAAAAAAAAATTTTTTTAACCTCAAGATTGAGTTTCTGAGACATCTTTGGTGAGTCTTGCCATCTTGCTAGAGAGATTCCTTAGTGCTTATACACTGTCAACTCAACCTGTTAGAAGAGGGAAGGAAGGAAAGGAGGGAGGGAGAAAGGAAGGAAGGAAGAGAAGGAGGGAGAGAAATGTAACAGCTAATAATAGCCAATATATATTGAGTGTATTATATGTGTCAAGCAGTTCTTAGCACTTCATATGTATTAATTAAATTTTTTTCCTTGATAACTCAAGAAGATAGGTTCTGATATTATTCTCACATGAGAAAACTTAGGCATAGAAAAGTTACATAACTTGCTCAAAGCTCTACAGCTAGGACATGTTAGAGCTGGCTTTAACCCAAGCAATCTGACCTCAGGGACTGACCTCTTACCTTTTCACTATATGTCTTTGAGTTCGATATTTGTCTAAAAAAAGTACTAAAGGGCTGTTGACTTTTCTTAAATTCTTGCTTTTTCTACTTAATCAAACATGCGTTCTTGCATTATATCATTCCAGCTGTCAGTCACATGGAAATATGCTGGAGGCAGGGGGCTGAGCTGAAAAGAATCCAACCTTCTGGATTAGTCAGAAAATCTTATGTTCCAATTGTGCTCTGCTACTCAAAGGTTGTATGACTTTGGACATGACCCTGAAAAACAAACCCCGAACCTTTAGGACTTTCCATTTCCTCACTTGAAAACTAAGAAAAATATAAACAAACTCATGGTATAGCAAACCATCCTCCCCAAGGTAAATTTACTATAACAAACTGAAATTCTTAATGAGTCATTATCATTTTATTATTGTTGCGTGAAGTTGTGTTTATGCAGGAAAAAAGTTATGAGATTGTTCCTATGAGTGCCAGCTGTTATGATCATTATTCTTATTTGGTATCGATATGTGCATGTACTGTGTTGAGATCAATGTGCAAGACAGATAAATTAATACATTAATATTTCTCTGCTGATGAACTACTTTTTCCAGAAATTCTTACCTCCCTTAATTGTCAGAATCTGACTCATCTTGTATGTCCATACCCAGCCACATCTCACTAGCATTGCCCCTAAACATCAGGCAGTTGAAGAGCTCTGCAGGAGTCACCAGGAAGTCTGACTCATGCTTTCATCCTGTGGGACTTCTTTTTAGCCCTTTAGTGCTGAATCTTCCTGCATCTGCAAGTAGGGCTCAGAAGCAGGTTGCCTTCTGTACAATAAAATGGGACTGAGGTGGGGCAGAAAGGCCCCAGAGAGACACTGTAATCAAGACTTAGGTGGGTCATCCAAATGGTGCATCTTTCTGAAGAAAGTCAGTGAACAGGGGCTCCAGGTCTGAAGCCAACAGGACCCAAACTAGGAAAATGAGAATGGGGTTTAAAGCTAAGGTTGGATGATCTTGCCTGGATTCTCAAGGCTTATTACGTGGCTCCAGCAGCCTGAGATGGAGATAGGGAAGAAGCCATTAAATGGGATGTTGTCAGCAGCCACTCAGTGCTGGTTTGGACCAGTCCTGGTAAGCAGAAAAGGGATATATTGACTATATTGACCTATCTGGTCACATCTAAATTTGAGTGCTAAGTTGAGGTGTAGGTCAACAGCATATATAGAATGACCTCCGATTTCTCACTTGGAAACTGTTCTGTTGTTGTTCAGGCCTGCAATTGTTCTAGAGCTTCTTCGTATATCATTTATTTATTTCTGTCTTATTGATTGAGCCCTTCCGTATTTGACCTAAGAGTTGGATGAAACCCAGGCTACTCTGGCCTTGCGCAGGGTTACACTGCTAGGTTAAGTGGAAAAAAATTATAATAACAGGACCTAATATACACAAAGCACTATTGCACATGCCTTGGCTGGGAGAAGTCAAGATCTTTGACCAAATTCAAAATACTCAGCCCTTATTTTTATTGTATTTTATTGTACAAGAGCTGAAGTGCATAGTCCATGCTAATGATAACCAAAAGGCTTTCTTTTTCCATTCAAAGATGCACAAAAAGCATAAGGTCAACAGAACTGAATTTGATTCTGTGTTCTAGCTCTTTCTAGATGGACAAAGCACTTTTTGTCTCTCATTATCCATTTCCTCAGATTAAAAAGGAGAATAATACCTACCTTCATGGAATGGCCAAAGAAAAGTAAAGGCTATAAACTATGTCTAAGTATTTGTAAACCCTAAAATTATAATCATTAAATATAATTTATATGTATAGTAAGTAACACACAATGAAATTTGTCATAAGACTAACTGGATAATTTTTGACATGGTCTATTATGGAATTTTCCACCAGAATCAAAAAGAGATAAATTGGCTTTGTTTAACCATCAGAGAGAAGGAAAATAAAAACTAATTTTCCAAAAGCAAAGTGTTCTACCAGCACAGAACAAATTTATAGTCATTCTAATATAACAGTGGTTTTCAAACTTTTTCCCAAAGACCCTCTGTATTCTTTAAAAAATATTAGGACCCCGAAGAGCTTTTGTTTATGTAGATTATGTCCACGTTGGGCATTTACTGTGCTAGAAAAGAAAACTAAAAAAATGTTTAACTATGTACTTATTAATCTTTTAAAAACAGCAATAAAACATATTACATGCTAACACCAATAACATTTTTTGTAAAAACTCTGTTTTCAAAACAAGTACAAGTTTTGGTGAGAAATATGGCATTACTTTACATTTTTTCAAGTCTCTTTGATAGAAGAGCTTAATAGAAGGAAATTGAATTCTCATACCTGCTTCTATATCTAATCTGTCACAATTTTTTTCTTTTTGGTTGAAATATCAGAAGAAAAATCTGTCTTCACAAAAATATACAGTTGGGAAAGGAAGGAGTATTTTCAGAGCCTTTTCAAATACTATGGATATTCTTTGATTCTACACCAAAACTTAATAGGTGATATTTCTTAAAGTTTGTAGCAGTGCAGAATCTGAGGTGTTATCAATGAACTTTGTGTACTTTTTACATTAATATCCATTGGTTTTCCTTACATTTTGAGTGGATCTTTAACTCATGCATGGTTTTGATAATTTGCCATGCATTGGTCATTTGAAAAATATTGGCACACTGAGTTCTTCGTATCTTCAAATGTTGCCATACTTCATTATACAGTATCAAAAAATACTTCATCAATATCGCTGATCTCATGAGAAACATCTTTAGCTATTGAGAAATTAGCAAGCTGACAGTGGCAGATGTGTTTTTCAAAATTCTAGCTTTCACTGAGAGCTTGAATTTTGGCAACAAATATTGTTGGTTGTTTTCCTTGAAATGAAAATCTCTCTTCATTTATTTTCAAGAAAAAAATTGCCAGATTCCTAAGTTTGTGTAGGGATAGTTTGTCCGTCCCTCATTTTTAAGTAAAAATAATATTACAGTTATTTTTACATGGCCAGTCCTATTCCCAACTAGTACAGTTTGGTGCCACCACCTTGATTCATGCGAAGGTGCTAATGGTTTTACCCACTGTTGCTGCTGTTGCACCATTAATACAGACGTCAACACAGCAAAAAGGTAAATAATGTCTTAGTACTATTAGAAAATAGTTTTGACTTCACAGGCCTCCTGAAAGAACCTCGGAAACCATCAGGGTTCTGTGGACAATACTTACATGTTATTTCCTCTTATGTGTTAAATGTGTTCTTCATTCTAGTGGTTTCCAGGATTTCTTAAACTTTCTTAACAAAAACTGGTAATGTGAGGTGGATTTTGATGTGTAAGGTAGATATGGATATGTGTTAACATGAAAAGATATCCACAATATACTGTTGAGTAAAAAGAGAAGTTTGGTATTTGTACTATAGTCACATTTATGTCATAAAAATACATGTGTATGTATATATGAACATTTATTTATACATCTGTATGTGTAGGTGTATAAACTTTTTTCTGGAATGGCATCAACCAGAGAGATTAAGAGGGGTTAGAAGTAATGGGAGTAATTAACTTTTTTTTTTTTTTTTGCCACAAAGCAAAAGTATTTCATCAAATATTTACTGAGCACCAACAATGTGATAGGTGCATTTCTGTACTTTAAAAATAATTTTTTTTAGCATTTCTTCTAAGGAGAAGATGTTGCTCTTACAATTTTAAAAGGCTTTTTCCATTTGGGGTACCATACTATCCATGGCAATTTAGCTGTTCCTTACTAAAGCCTTGCTTCTTTTCTCTTTAAAACCTCCACACTCACCTACCCCGGACGGTTTGACAAGAGTGCAAGAGCTGTGTTTTGTTTTTTGTGTTTTTTTTAAGACTGCAGGAGTTTTTAAGGATTACCAAAGTGTATATCTACTTCCAAAGATGTATTTAAAGTAATTTAGCATCAGTCACTCTCTGTCTCTCAGTAATATGTTATCAATATATTATTCACTTCGGGGCATTAATCCGAGATTGCAAGAAGAGTCTTCAGATACTTGGAGTGCTCCCAGTCAAGCTGATGTGAATGGGCTTCACACTCTTCATCACTGAGATTTCTCTGCTCTGTGTTGTTCAAGAAGTCTTTCTCATTGTCTTTAAAATTTTGTGATGACCTCCATAACAGAAGTATCTGATATTTGAGGTTTGATTCCTGAAGAGGAAAAAAAAGAAAAATGTAAGATTAAAATTGGAAGAGGACTTCTGGTGGTCCTCTACACTCGCTGGGATGCTGTAGTCTTGTAGAAAGATGTTCATTCTGTAGCTCTGAGGTTTGCTTACCTGTAGCTGAATATCTTCAATATTTTTCACGTAACGTACTTATTTTTGACTATCAAAACAAAAGAATGTCTCATTAAGTAGCAAGAATCCCCAAACCTTGAGCAAGAAGATAAACGTTGTGGTTGATTCTGCCTTACTGTACCTTACCTTACTCCAGCTTTCCCCTATTACAAGGTTTTATCCTCTGACAAGTTAAAAACAAGTGAAATGCAATGGAAGCAAGTGGTTTCTTTAAAACCAACCTCTAAATATGCCATTTCAATTCTTTTAAAAACACATTAGGCTTGATGATATCACAAATACACTTGAGTAAGTCTACATCTTTTCAATATTTTATTACTCCCCAGGCAGTTCAATTCTTAGGTTTGCATCAAGATGTCAGAAATCACAATAAGTCCTTTTAGATGTTCTGCAGCACTGAACAATTTCACATTGTATTTTTTTAAACAGACTCTCTTTGTTTTTGTCCAATAACAAGAAACAACAAGAAAAGTTTAGATATTGCTTTAGCACTTGGCAGAATGCAAAAATATGTATCCTTTGCTGAGTGCAAAATGTTTTCCTGTCTCAAAGAATATTATATCTGTCTCTGGCTATCAGTCCATCTCTGTATCTCTCAAAAACTTTCTTTTTGTTTCATCGAATTTTTCCTAAAATGATTTTAGATATTACCAAGTTACATGAGTGCCTAGAGTATGTCAGTTGTAGGCCCATTTGCTGCTCATTTAATTCCTGACTACAGAAAACAGGGATGCTTTTATTACTTACTTACAGTAGCCAGTGTTGAGGAAGTAATCTCATGATACAGAGTGTGATGAATTAAGCATGTCTTAATAAAAGGGTAAGAGTGTAGTCAACGATTTTGGCTTATGTTTAAACAGACTCCATGACTGTCACCCACCAACCATTTCAGTAGCCCCCAGATGTTCTCCTTGCCTGCGGCTTCTTTCCTCCAATCCATTTCCCACCCTGTAACCTGAGTGGGCTTCCTAAAGCACAGATTTGATAATGTCACTCTCCTGCTTAAAACCCTGCAATGGCTGCGCATTGCCCTTAACATAAAGATGTGATTTCTAAGACTCCGCCTTCCTCTGCAGCCTCATCTGGCATCACTCCCCCAAGCCCCAAATCTGCTCTAGCCCCAGCAGCCCCCTCTCAAATGTCAGAAGGCCCTGCCATCTCTTTGTTCTTCCCACCTTGTCACTCTTCTACGCGCCCGTTCCCCAAGCACACACACACACCAGCACTCTGTTCCACTGGGACGGCTTCTACTCATCATTTGCATCAGTGTTTTGTAAAGTACAAGACACATGAAATGTTTAAGGCACAAGAATAAAATGAAAATACTTCATATTCGTGCTATGGAAAAATAAAGCCATATTCAAGAAGCTTCCTATATCCCTTATCTGATCACCAAATAAGAGAGTTTTTATAATTGTTCTTTTTTGAAGACCCTTTCTTTCTTATCAGCTGATAAAGTCATATAGAATTTCCTATAAGAATCACTTAAGTGTCAAGATACTGTGTGTATTCAAATGCATTTGTGCTTATTTTTTCCAGTAATGGAAATACCAAACTTGGTGAAAATGTCAGAAGTAATCCACCGCCTATTACATTTTTTGTAATAGGACACATTACCACACTGACTGAATCTAGCTTCCCTAGTGCTAAAAGGATGGTCATGCATCAACATGAAGCAGCCATCGTTCCAGACTAATACAATTTTGCCTTAACAAACTCAAGTACTTGAATGTCCAACACTGCCGCATAATCTACTTTGCATCTTCTCAAATTAATTTTGCCTTCATGACCCAAATATATAATTTCTAGACATTAAACCCCTTTTTATTTGAACCAAGGATTCACAGAATATTTGAGCTCAGGTGTTTGGTCACAATGCTTTATATAAATAAAATTATTTAAAGTTTGCCTTTAATTATAAGCTGTTGTATTTTCCCCCAGTTAGTAGTAACACTTTCTGTATCAACCAAGGTGTTAGTTGATGCTTGTCATAAAGTAGTGTATGCAATTGGCTATGTCTTTTAGACTCTGCTGTTTTAATCTTTTCATTTTTCATGTCCAGTGGATAAATGAGCTATCTGTGGCCCCGATCTTTCTTGTCCCTGTGACTTAGGAGAGCTCCCTCAACAAGTAGTTACCCAGAAGCTTTTATCTTCCAGAAGAAGATGGATAGGAACCCCAGAACTGCCCACCCTCTAGGGATTGCCATGTCTTATTTGTACTGTTGTCATCAGTGAATTTTTAAGCCACTGGAGAAAAGGGATGAATTAAAGAAGCCACACGGAGATTGATAGAGAAATGGTGAGCATTGTGGTGTTGATTTAGGATTCCTAAGGTTATCAAGGCCATGTGGGAGAGCCCAGAGGTGAGGGTGATGGCTGTGCCTCCAGGAAATGTCATTTGGGGGAACAGAAGGAATTTATTCTAAGCTGTCATGTCTGTACGTAGATCCACATGGAAAAAAAATCCTCAAAATTCATTTGAGCCATAACAGAAAAGCTGGTTATAAGTCAATCAGTCACATAGATGTAGCTTACTGGGAAACAGTTTTAACTTTTTCCATGGATTTTGTGGCCAAAGCACAAACTCTGGGCTGACTCTTCTTGGAAACAAAATTGCATAAACAAGTTTTTCTTGAACACGTGTCAAAGTGTCAAAACAATGTGCAAATTTAGAGAACGTATGACAATAGAGGCATAACATGGTTGAGGAACAGAAAGCTTATAAAAGCAACTAGGGGTTTTTTCCTTTATTTTTATTAAAATAAAAAGGTTGCTGTTTTTTTTTCACAAGGACATAAAATCATCATGCTCTGATCAGTTGTTATAAAAGAAGTCGGTGGCAGGTGTAGGCCATGTGTGCTGACTACCAATGAGAGAGAAAAGGAGCCCCTGGAGAGGCCAGTGAGAAGTACAGCTGTGTTTGAGATTGGATAACACCGTTCCATCCCCATCCACTAGAGCCAGAGCATGTAAAAATAGGATATCGTGTCAATGGGGATCAGAAGCAGAACATCAAGTAATAGTTTCAGTTTTAGATTATTTCTTTTTTTTTCTCAACTGACAAGGTATAGAATACATAGTTTGCCCTTTTATTCGTTTTCTTTGGGGGGGAGAAGCTTTTAAAGTTTTTTTTAAGGGAGGTAACTTTTTAAAGTGATAGTAGTATTCATTTGCCATTCAGGGATCCAAACTAATGTCAGTTCTCTCCAGTTCTTTACCTATCTTAGACCAGCAACCACTCTGGTCCTACTGTCTGAGTGACGGCAGGTAAAAATGTCAACTGGCACTGCTTGTTAGTTTCACCTTGCTTTGGAAGTAGCACCAAGACTACATAATGCCAAGAAATCTAGTAAAACATATCATTTTTTCAGTCATTGATGGAAAACATTTTTTTTAAGATTTTATTTATTTATTTGGCAGAAAGAGAGAACAAGCAGGGGGAGGGGTAAGGGAGAAGCAGACTTCCCACTGAGCAGGAAGCCCAATGTGGGGCTCGATCCCAGGACCCTGGGATCATGACCTGAACGGAAGGCAGACACTCCACTGACTGAGCCACCCAGGTGCCCTAGAAAACAATTTTTGTGTATCAGTCATTGCATACTAAATACCACTACATATATACCTTTAAAAACCAAGGCTAGAGAAAATGAAAAAAAAATTTTTTTGTAGAGATAAGAATTTCAAAATGAAAGAATTGGACTCAATTTTCCTGTGAAGAAGGACATCGTGTTTTGTTTGTTTGTTCTTTGAATGTGGTTTTGTTTGTTTTTGGGGACTGAGGGGGGCGTTTAAGAGTTTACTTATTGTCCTCAATGTCATGTGGAACATTGCTGAATCTGACATAACTGAAATTTCAAGTTTAATTTTTGTTTTCTGCCCACGTAATCTCAATAAATCACCCAAGCACTGTTCCTCAGACCATATGTAACCTTTCTGAGAAGGCGTTAACCTTCTGAGCCGGTTGAGGCTTGCTACTTTGTTGCAAATTCCAGAGGTGAATACGTACTATGTAGCCCAGAGTAAAGTGAACTTGTTTGCAGAAAACATTGATGGGGGTGCCTGGGTGGCACAGCGGTTAAGAGTCTGCCTTCAGCTCAGGGCGTGATCCCGGCGTTATGGGATCAAGCCCCACGTCAGGCTCCTGCGCTATGAGCCTGCTTCTTCCTCTCCCACTCCCCCTGCTTGTGTTCCCTCTCTCACTGGCTGTCTCTCTCTCTGTCGAATAAATAAATAAAATCTTTAAAAAAAATCCATTCTTTGATGGTCAAAGAATATGAAATTGAGGACCTGATGATTAATATCAACTGAAACTGCCTGTCATACCATGAATTTGTCCCTTCAAAGAGTTGAATTGTTTGATCACTTGCTTTTGACAGAACTATAAAAACCCCAGCCCTTTGATCAGAAATCCTCTTCCCTAATCCTGGTGATAGGACCTATCTCCAGCACTTCATGCTAGAAATGGAGTTCACTGATTTGCTTTTCAAATGAAAGCAACAAAATTCGCTGTAGGAAAACAACAAATCCTGAACTTTTAGTGTTCTTATTTTGGAAGCTTACTGAACCAATAGTTTTGCTTTCCTGAGTTTTAAAAGTAAATTAAATTAAAGAAACCTTGGTGGAAAGACAGTGCAGCAATGTGGTAATATGTACTATACTTTCAAAATATATCACAGCAGATAGACCCAAAAAAGCAAGTATAATAAAATGTTAGTGGTCGAATCTAGGAAGGAAGCATTCAGGTGCTCATTGTAAAATTCCTTTAACTTTGCTGTGTGTTTGAAACTTTTCACAATAAAATATTGCAAAGATATATAAGAAGGCACATACCTGATATGAATTTGTATAATTAAGAAAATGTTGTTCCATAATGACATAAGCCTTAGTGATTATTTATGTTGAATTCTCATCTTTGGAAAACTTGGAAAATTAGAAAATACTTTTTGAGCTTTGTGAACTCTTCAGGTTATTTTCTACAGACCACAGACACACTAAAGACAGAAAGCCAGTAAGGGGGCGCCTAGGTGGTGCAGTTGTTAAGCGTCTGCCTTCCGCTCAGGGCGTGATCCCCGCATTCTGGGATTGAGCCCCACATCAGGCTCCTCTGCTGGGAGCCTGCTTCTTCCTCTCCCACTTCCTCTGNCCTCTGTTGTGTTCCCTCTCTCGCTGTCTGTCTCTCTCTCTGTCAAATAAATAAATAAAATCTTAAAAAAAAAAAAAAGCCAGTAAGGAGGGACTTTGAGGCTTTAGTGAAAATTGTACCATGTGTCACTGACGTTATGTTATCCGACAAGTAAGTTTCTGGAATGTCTATTTTCCCAATTAGATTTGACTTAAAATAAAAATTACTAAATATTTAGACATGTGCATATGACTTAGAATACAGCTTAAAATATACCAACATATTTGTTGTCCTTGTATTTCTTTTTTCACCCAGCAATAAACCTTTACAACTGAGTTTGATTGCCATAGGTGATATTTGCCCAAACCTGGCCCAAAGCTAAAAAAAATTGTATCCTGTGGCTATTTTGTTTTACCATAAGTATGTTTCATCATACCATAACATTGTTTTACTGTATATGTTTTACCACACCACACTGAGGGTCAGGCAGGGGGACGCAACTGTAAATGTCTTTTAAAAAGAAAAAAAAAATAGTCCTTGAAATGCCAGACTTAAGAAGCCCGTCTGCAGATGATGCTCTGTAATGATGACATTTTTCCTTCAGAAAGTTGATTTCCGCCATATATATATAAGAAAAATAAAAGATCTAAAAATTACCCTTTTAATTGCAAAAGTCTGTCCAGGTTTATGTCCTAAGCAAAGGGAAACTTTCTCGAGATCTAACCCCAGACACCTCCTTCTCCCTCATTTCCTGTTTTCTCTTTTCGTTGTTTCTTTGGCTCCCACAGCCATGGTGTTTGTGGCTGTGCTGACACTGCGGATCTTTAAAAAAAAAAAAAAAAAAAAAAAGAAGGGACATGGGACCCAAATGATGTCAAAGAATTGGGAAGCTTAATATGATAAAGGAGAGTCAAGAGGAAAGAGGCATATTAAATGCAATAAACAAAACATTCACTTCACCATACTATCACACTTGCCACAAGGGACAGAAGCAATAACTGTAGCATGAAACTCCACATTTTTTTTAAAAAAACAAGCTTTTATTCCTCCAGAAACATAATAAAGGAAGGGTAAAGCCCTGACCCAATCGTTTTTCTGCAAAGGAGACTTATATGAGTCTTTTCTATGGCAATTTTATGGATTTCTCAGGCAATCACACTTTATTTTCTTTTTTACTATGAAAGAAATTCATTCTTATTTCAAAGAGTACTCCCAAGTATAAAGAGAACACATAGATCATGCATAATTCCATTTCCCAGAGAAAAGAACTTTTACTATTTGGTACGTAACCTTACAGATTTTTCTCCTAGAAATATATATCATGTAATTGTGAATTTTCAAAGAAAAGCATGCAGTTTTTCTCCAAAAGGCCTTTGTTCTCACTTTCTTGCCTCATGAATTCTACCCCCTCATTCTCTGGCATCTCCAGTTTCACTTTCTTCACTTGTAGCCTCTAGAACTATAAACGTACTCAGGACCTTTACAAAAGGGAGGAGGGAAACTACAATTTTCCCAGTATTCTTCCCCTCTATTTTTTCTCATTCCACTTCCTCTTCCTTCCCACCCTTTGTTTTTAAACTGTGGGAGAACACTAAGCACGAGATCTACCATCTTTATATCTTTTTCCCTCTTTCTCTTTTCAGTCAAGCTTTTATAAGGGAAAAGAAGTCCTTTCTCAGTATCTTTACTCCCTTACTACCAGTGTAGTCACTAAGTTACTCTGATTTTGGTTCCAGGAATTCTCTTTCTAAGGTCCTTGATGGCTGCCAGCATGGCCAACACAATGGAAGTTTGCACTGTACATCCTTACTTAACCTTTCATCAGCATTTGACACTGTCTAGAGCTCTTTTTTCTTTGACTGTGTTCCCCTGGTTCTCCTCTTACGCGTGTGACCACTCCTACTCAGCCTCCTTCCCTGAGTTCTTTTCTTTGGCCCATTCTTTAAATGTAACAATACTTTAGGACTTTGGCCTTAGAAAACAGTCCTTGTGTTTTCTTTTTTTTAATGAGCTCATCCACTCCCGCAATTTTAGTTATCCCCAGAAATCTATATGTCCTGCCCTTATCTTTCCTCTGAGATATAGACCCATATATCCAAAGAACCGACTGGGTCTTTCCACTCAGATGAACTTTCCAAAGACGTCACAAACTTAGCACGTATCTTTTCAGTACATCATCTCTTTTCCCAATCCTCCTCCCTCTCATCGAGACCCTATTCATTTGGTGGCAACACCATTTAAGAGCTGTAATAGTGTAAATAACAGCAGAGATGCTTTTTAAAATAATGCAAACTTGACCACTGAAAGATGTAATATTTACATTCATCCTGACATCTGTAGTCAATCACAAATTGTTTTAGGGGCTAATTCATACTATTACCTCTAAAAATGGACTGCTAGAGAATCTGATAATTAGAAGTCCATTGGTGACTGTGAATACAATTACAGTAAATTGTAAACTGATTGTAATTACCTTAAAAGTGAAGAGAAGGGAAGAAGCTGTTGCTAGTGAGCATGGACCACTCTTTCAAATTTGACAGTAAAGAGATAAGAGAGATTAAATGAATGTCTTTAGGGGAAAGGAGATGTGAGGAAGTCTTTTAGAACAAGGAAAGCTGAGCAATTTTGCAGGCTGTGGGAAGAAGGTGGTAGAGAAGAAGGGATGGAAGATAGGGAAGATAAGATGATAGGAATCGAATACTGACAACCACAAAAAAGAGAGTGGGGAGGTCTTTGTTTTTTTTGTCTCTATTATATATTCTTCATGTAACATTTGCTTTACTAAGTTCAGGTCTACTCTTTATCATTAAATAATAATAGTAATAATAGTAATAAATAATAAATAATAGTAAAAAATATTTTTAAAATATTTATATGTAATTTTTTGTTTTTATTAAAATTCCAGTTAGTTAACATACAGTATAATAATATTAGTTTCAGGTATACAATTCAGTGATGCAGCAATTCCTTACAACATCTGGTGCTCATCACAAGTGCACTCCCNGAGAGGAAGAAACAGGCTCATAGCGGAGGAGCCTGATGTGGGGCTCAATCCCAGAATGCTTAACGAACGCCTAGGCCACCCAGTTGCCCCACAAGTGCATTCCTTAATCCCCACCACCTATTAACCCATCCCCTCTGGTAAACATTGATTTGTTCTCTATAGCTAAGAGTTTGTTTCTTGGTTTGCCTCCCTCTCTTTTTCTTCTCCATGCTCATTTGTTTTGTTTTTTAAATTCCACGTATGAGTGAAATTGTGTGGTGCTTGTCTTTTTCGGACTGACTTATTTCGCTTGGCAAAATATTCTCTAGCTCCATCCACGTCATTGCAAGTGACAAGATTTCATTCCTTTTTATGGCTGAATAATAGTCCATTGTATACATATATACCACATCTTCTCTATCCATTCATCAGTTGATGGACGTTTGGACTATTTCCATAATTTAGCTATTGTTGGTAATGTTGCTATAAACATCAGGGTGCATGTATCCCTTCGAATGACTATTTTTGTATCCTTTGGGTAAATCCGTAGTAGTGCAATTGCTGGGTCATAAGGTAGCTCCTATTTTTAACTTTTTGAGGAACTTCCATACTATTTTCCACAGTGGCTGCACCAGTTTGCATTTTTATACGTAATCTTTAACCTTTATATTTATTTACATTATTATTCTGTACTCAGGCAAAAATTGCAACTGAGGCTAATTTGTGCAATTAACTAAGTAATGTGTTTCTTTTCCTTTTCAAAATTTCCTTCCTTTATTCCATTCCTAATAAGTATGAAGAATCCTTTTAATTGGACCTACAAACAACTAGTGTCTTTCAGTTAAAACTTACTTTCTAGTAAACTCCTATTCTAAAATGAATGTAGGGATCTTCATTTTTCAGGTCCTTATCCCATCAGATTTTGTTGTTTTGTTGGGGGTTTTTTTGTTGTTGTTTTGTTTTGTTATTACTTACTTGCAAAATTTTTTTATATAATGCATCCCAGGTCCGTGGCCATGTATCGTTTTCCTATACAGTTTATAAGTTTTATGGCTTATTTAATTCAAGTGAGTAAATCCACCTTTCTGTTCCACTTTTGTGGAGGAGAGAATGAAGGGGTGGGAAGCAGGAGGTAAATAGGGTTAAGGAGAGATAATGGAATGTCTGCAGAGAGGAAAGGTTACCAGTTAGACTCAATATTCTTAAGAAAACTATGGATCAGATTCAATAGTATTAAAAAAAAGTTATCAGCACTAACAAAGAACCAGATGAGTCTCCTTGTTGTTACTCAGAAAGGATTCAGAATGGCGTGGGGAAGATGGGAGATGATGCGTTTGGGGTTTGACATTGGACACTTCTCCTGAGCTGAAAGCTTCTTATAAAGAGTGAGGTAGTCTCGGGAAATGACTGTTTTCTTTCTCTCTTTCCTCACCCCTCCCACCTCAAAGTCCTCATCATTTTAACTCCACTGCACTGATGCTCTCTTCTCAGCTGCACAGAGGTGAGCAGTGCACAGAACCGACTATCAGCAGGCAGCATGCTAAGGCTGAGGAGGAGAGGGCCTGACTTTACTGCCTCAGTTGAAATCCTCAGCTCCACTGTCTGCCAGGGGAGGTGGGAGGGGCACAGGAAGTGACTACCCTCTCGCTTCTCCTCCCACAGAAGCCCTGCCTCCTTCACGCTTGGACAGTGGAGAGAGAGGTTAGCTTTCTTTCTCCTTCTAGTTCAGTCCTTTGGCTAATGGGAAAGACCACGCAGAAGCTATGGAGTTGCTTTTTGTGCTTGACAAAAGTGCATAGATAGAAGACAGGGATTCCTGGCTGGGAGGAGGGAGGAGAGCTGAAGATCTCTGCCTGGGCTGGCTGATCTAAGCAGTCAAAGTGGGAAGCTGAGTGCTTGAAAGAGGATTATGCTCGAACTAGAAATAAGCAGTAAGTGAGCGAATAACAATTATGGCTTAGAAAAGGATTAATCCCCCTGGGGTTATGGGGTGAACTAGAAAATATTGCTTAACTCTAGAGTAAAACTGTAAGGCTTCTGACTCTGTGTACAGTTGTGTGCTGTTTGGAGACTGGGGCTTAAATACAAAATCAGAGCTCTAAATGCCTCCTCCCACTCTTGGAAAATGCCAACTTCTACTTAGAGTAGTTGTGGATATAATCTCCTTCCCTGACCTAGCCTTTTCCCAGGAAAATAAACTCCTAAATCAGATAAGGAGTTGAGATTAAATTGGAAAGGTGGAATTTGGTGGTGGTAGAATTGCAGCCTTGAATTAAGTTCGGTGAATGCCGACATTGTTGTATCAGTTAGCAGTGATTTGTTCATCACAAGAAATTCGGGGGTGGGGCATTAAAAAGGGAATATTGAGAGCTTTTATGACAAAGAGGCTGAATAGTCTATATGCGTAGGATGAAATATAAAAATATATATAATTAATAATAGATGGGGTATTTTCAAAAGCGTTAAACTAGAACAGTAGTCAGGAAACCTAGAAGTGCTAGGATAAAAATTAGTTAGAAAGGAAGAAATTTTAGTTTCAGTGGTTTTTTGTGCTAGCCAAAAATTTCACAATGTTTACAAAGTCAAGACAATGATTCAGGGATACTTAGATTATTGTCATACATTATAAATACCGTTGCTGGGCAAGATCTGTGGTTCTTTGGTCAGCAAGTTCTGGCAATGAAACCACTGCCGCTGGTGCAAAGAATTCTGGGATGTCTGACAGTGAAATGGATGGAAGGACCCACATTCCATCTCTACTTAATGTCCTTTTGTCCAGAAATCGGGTCATGCAAATGAGCTACTTGGTACGTATACAGATCAATAATTGGAAAGGCATTTATGAATGTTTTGCATTAGAGGGTCTCTGGACAATATCTATGGCAACCAGTAGACTAAGAGGATACAAAAACAAAGTCATAGGAAGGAAGTCAGCTTGAATGAAACCAACCCTGTTCTTTTTGTTTTCCGTCAATCCTGAAATGGCACCTCAAACGAGGAGAAGAATAATAGAGAGAAATACTGTGGCCATCTGTTCTGTTCTAAGTGGCTAAATTCATTAATATATGAATGAGAATTCAGATTTTATTTATGCATCCTAATACTTGAAGATTCAGAAATCTCTTTATTACAAAAAAACCCACAAAAATAGGAGATATGTTTATTGGGGAGGAAGAATTGTGTCCCACAAGGTAAAGAAGATTTACGTCTGTTCACTGAAGGCTGTAGTTCTTCCCTCAAGGGATCCTGACATGGCATAATAGATGCAAACAAATATTTCTTAGTTCCCTTAATTCTCGTTGATATAGTTAATACCTAAAGCAAAGATTGTTTTGTTTTTAAATAACAACCTTGGACTACAGCTAAGTATGTAGTGAATTTCATTTTCCTTCTCTTACTGGTCCTCTACAGAGGTACTGTGATTTCTGAAGTTATGAAGAAGGAACCTGTCATTTCTGGTATTCCTATCAGCCAGTGCATTAGGAGAAAGNACAGCTAAGTATGTAGTGAATTTCATTTTCCTTCTCTTACTGGTCCTCTACAGAGGTACTGTGATTTCTGAAATTATGAAGAAGGAACCTGTCATTTCTGGTATTCCTATCAGCCAGTGCATTAGGAGAAAGAAAAAAAAAAAGACTCAGACGTATTATTTTTCTCCTGTAACACTAGAGTGAAATGGTTAAAATGATCTATGACCTTTTCTAACTTTACAATTTTTGCTATGGGGAAGGTAGATGGGGATTGGTCACAGGAGGTTGGGGGGGTGAGAAAAAAGACAAAATGCCAATAAGTGCATTTTTAAAAAATGGTCTGTATTCTTCCAACTTTTCAAACTACCTAATTTTGAAAATTATTTTACTCATCTTTTAAAAATTACTTGAGTTGTTTTTTCCAGTGTTAATTTTCATCAGATTTATAAGCAAATGTAGAGAATCTGAAGATTCGTTATCTGAGTTGTATAATGCTTGTGTTATTCTTTAAAATATAAAAGGGATTAAAATAAGCTTTTAATAGTTGAAGTCTTAAGCATACTATAATTACTAAATGCAGTTTCAGTCTTTAAGAAAAATGGGCTGGGACTCTTAAGGGAATTGTTTATCTAGCTCAAATCTGTTTTGAAACTACAAAACTGGAAAAAAGCATAACGATATTCAGAAAAGGATTAAAGGTATAATTTGGATGGAAGAGGCTAAGCAGAAATACTTGATGAGTTCATTATAGGCCAGCATTTTAACAACAAAACATTTGCTGTTGTCCGTGAGAGACTGACATAAAGAATGATGTATTATGACTAGTGAACAAGGCTAAGTAAAGACTTTTATCTTTAAGCAGTATTAAGTGGGAGTTAACCTTATTAATGGAAAGAAACTAAATGATCATTTAAAATTATTCTTTCACAAGAAAAGTAAAGAAAAAGGATATGGAAAACTAAGCAGTGATGAAGACCTCGAAATAATTGTTGATCAAAAGCAGGTAAGTGAATGCTTCCATACGTTTTCTACTGTCCCACTGTAGATCTTTGACAGCTAAAGCCCTTTGAGTGTTCAGTCCTGCCCTGGTGGCTGTATTATTAGCCTGTCCAGCGGAGGCCTGCATAACAAGATAGATTTTGAGAACAGCTAAGCTTCCCCATATGATTCCTCAGACCCACTGACTTCTGCATGCTGTCAACATGCATGTTCTGTATGTAAGAATGATGAAAAATAAAGCAGAACAAGATCAGAGAACTTTTGGAAAATTATATGCCCCAGTGAAAAATGAATCAATACAATGATAATTTGGTTAGAAAAAAAAATTAAACAAGAATCAGAAAGTATGTTATTTTGAAAGTGGGAAAGCTACCATTAGTGTAAAAACAATGAGTATGCTTTAAGGGGAGAGGGGTAAAAGACTAAAAATACTGGGAAGCTGAAAACATATATATTGTCCAATATACATCAATATATATCAGAATACCTGCCATGAATTTAGAGATTATTTAGAAAATATAAAAGAAGAAGCTACTTAATGTTCTTTAATACTGCCTGTAATTTGAGAAACAGCTAGCTTGGATTTTATATGGGCCCATAAGGTGAAATGAAAACTGCTTAATAGACCATAAACAATGATATCAGGTAATGGAAGGTATCCAACTAATGCCACTGAATTGGCATTAGTCCTTAACGTCTTTGTTAATTATCAAGGAGACAAGATAACTGCACATCTATTTAATGTGTGAGTGGCACTGATTCTGAGGGTGATGTCAGCTCAGGTGGAGACTGAGAAATAATTCAAAGGAGTCTGAGTAGATGAAGAGGTTAGAAAGAAAGCTGTCAGCAAGTTACAGAAAGGCAAGTGGTGACTAACATAATATAATAAAAAAACATTAAAATAAAAAAAGAAAAAAAAGAAAGGCAAGTGGAATTTGGATAATCTCGTAATCGTTTGTTTCGCATCATGACGATTGTATTAAAGGAGCCATTGTGTATATTTCTGAAAAAAAGAAAAATAACCATCAGAAGAGAGCAATCAGAAATAGTTGAGTTAGAGACCTGCTTCTTAGGTCTGGAATAACTGAGGTAACTGAAGTGGTCTTCTGGGGGAAAACTCACCGAACACAGCATCTCCCCAGAGGTACAAAATAGATTGATCTTACAGTATCCACTCAAACTGCCTTTGAATTCTTTTTTCTTTTTTTTTTTTTAAAGATTTTATTATTTATTTGACAGAGATAGAGACAGCCAGTGAGAGAGGGTACACGAGCAGGGGGAGTGGGAGAGGAAGAAGCAGTCTCATAGCAGAGGAGCCTGATGTGGGGCTCGATCCCATAACGCCGGGATCACGCCCTGAGCCGAAGGCAGACGCTTAACCGCTGTGCCACCCAGGCGCCCCATGAATTCTTTTTTCTTGCCTTATCTTCACTCGCCTGCTCCTGAGTGAATTGGGGTGGGGGGTGGGGGCCGGGGGCAGAGGTCGATGAGGAATTTGGCCCTGTATTTCTACTTAGTGCCGGATTGTCAGTTTAGTTAATAAGATCAGTGGAGCTGGAGCTCATGTGCTCTGCTGGGCTATCAGCTATCATTTTAACTATGCCAGATTAATTACTTGGGGCACAAGATCTCCGTCTCTCACAGATCCTATCCCCAGACTGGCTTTCTCATTGAAGGATGGGACCCACCCAGTGAATGAACTAGTAAAATACAATTGAGTATATTAGGAGAGCACATATACCTATCCATTTCTCTATTAAAATGAAAAGCAATTTTTTTATTTCTCCCTTAATCGTGTAGAAGTTTTTTGTACTTTCATAATATCATCCTACCCTCAAAGGCTGCTTGCTTTTTTTTTTCTAAAGCTTTTTTTGTTTTAACTAAATTTTGGGATACAGAAAACCATAAAAGTATACATTGAGATCTTTGGCATTGAAAGCCCAAAGGAGTCATTGTTCTTTTTTTCTCATGGTAGCTTTCACATTTATGTTGTTGTCCCCATACACGTTTTAATAACTGTTAAGAGAACCAGCTTTCCTTCTGTTTCAGAAAATAATGGTTTTCTTACCTGGATCAAAGAAGGGAGGACTTGAGTTGCCCAGTCATCGTTTGCCTCTGTAGTTAATCACGTTTCCCCCAGGGCCACTGCACCAGTTGGCACCCGTTGGCACCCGTTGGCAGTGACCCAGCTTTGCTGAGTCATTCATGTCAAAACACGTTTTAAAAGACGAGTCATTATGAATAGGAGTTGGCTTTCGTGTTTGCTGTTGGCAGTAAGACTAGTCCTTCCTTTTGGGGAAGGTTTACTTGCTGGTGATGTCATAAGCAAATCTTAGGTTAAAACAATAACAGTGTTGATACTCGAAGTAAAATATTTAGGATAACACTCTAATTAGTCTTGATAATACTACAAAAAGTTCTTTCTACACTTAAGAGAACGTCATTAAAAGTGTTGTGTTTATGTGTGTAAAACGTTTGTTTACTATTGCTTCATTTCATAGATATTATATTTTGGGGGAGGAATCTTTATGTTCAGTTTAATTCTTTCCATATCTTTTTAGAGACATGGTAGATATTTGTGAGTCAATCTTCATATAATTGCAAATAGCTTTTTCAGTTAAGTGCTGCCAAAAGAAAATCTAGAGAAGATAAATAAAATAGTTGGAGTGCTGTGCTGGGCAGAAGTCTACTAATCTCATTAAATCTGTCGTTCAGAAACTGTCGTACGAATGCTGTGCAAGCTATATGCCGTTTTATCAGTTGTGTGATTTGCAAGACTTGTACTTCCACAGAAAGTTCACAGTTTTGCTTATATAACCAAATTAATAACAGAAGCAGCACAGAGTATGTGGATTTTGTTCTCGCTGGCCGCTCCATTCAAGGGGGTAAAAGGTGATTTCTATGTTATTTCTACGTGAGGAAAGTTGATTTTGAAAATGTATAAGTTTTTATTCTTAAAAGGCAATATTGTGCTTCTCTCTTTGTCGAATGTTATTACAAAATTCATTTGAAATTCATAGGAAAGTGTTCTAGAGAATTCATAGATTAGTGCTAACGTCCTAAGGTAACAGGTGCCATGTATAATCACACATTTGCACACGCATATATAGTCATTTAAATATAGATGAATGACATTGGCATTGGAGTCCATATTTTCCACCAGAAATCCCTAGAGTTTTCAGACTTCAAGCACAGGAAAGCTATCAAAGGAAGCATATTAGATTAAAATCTTAGTGCCTTTAAACCCCAGACATTTGACATAAATATATATATATATTTCATTATTTTTATAATATGGTATTTAACTATACAATTATTACATATAATTATAATATATATAATTAATAAATTGTGTATTTGGCTTTCCAGAATAAATATTAGAAGAGAAATTTTAAATATAAATTTCAGGTCATTTTTATTATTCATTGAAATGTTCTTTCCTGATTGGAGAGGGGGTGAATCTCGCTTAGAAATAGATTTCATGTACAAATTAATTTCCTTTTAAAGTTACTGAGATTTTAGGGATGGGAGTGGGGGAGTAGATGGTCAAGTACCTTGAGTAAGGGATTAAAAACATTATCTACTTTAAATAATAAATTCATTCTGTTTTAAATTACTATTTTTAATTAGAATAGAGTCAACTTAGTTCAAGGTTTATAATATGCTGGACCACGATGACTTTTCTTCTAAAATGTTTTCGAATTCTAAGTTAACTTAAAGGATGTATGTAACAAAGGGTAACACAAAATTATGGAATATTATAATTATATGAAGGATACACTCACATGGTTCAAACATTTCAAAAGTGGTTTTAACAGTATGTCATGGATCTAGTTGGTTATAGGACTCAGAATTGCAGCTGCATATCCTTCACTGTGGTAAGGTGGAGAAATGTCAAATGTCAGCCAGTTACAAGGGGAACAAGTGTACAGAGATCAGAGCAGTGGTTCTCAATTCCTAGCAGCCTCAGAATCCCCTGGAGGGATTGTTAGAACATAGGTTTCAGGACAGGGAGGGGGGCCACCCCAGAATTTCTGATTCTATAGGTCAGGGGTAGGGCCCAAGAATTTGCATTTCCAAATCCTTAGCTTCCAGTGCTGGCCCCAGACCATATTTTGAGAACCACTGGGTCAAAGGAAACGATTATTATAGTTCTAAAAGGAAAAAAATATATACATGATTTGTGATAAACTCGACATTCTTCAACTGAGCATTACCTGGAAATCTAAAAACTAGATAGAATTCATAGACATCCAACAAAATGATGCCGAAAACAAGAAAACCACTGCCATTTATACCCAGAGGTGCTTTTTAAGACCCAGATTTGCAGTTTGACTAAATTCTACTCAGTACCCTGGTGATCTTCAATCAGTCTGGGGTATTTCTTTTTGTAAAATAATATTCTGCTCTTACCATCTCCTAGAGTTTCTCTGAGAAGATAAAATCTGTAAAAGTGCTTTATAAACTGTAAATCATTATGTGAGTCATAACCACCGTAATAGTCTGCTCTACCCACCGTATGAACTATCATAGACTGGATGGCTCAAACAACAGACATTTCTCATGGTTCTGGAGGCTGGGAAGTCCAAGATCAAGGTGCTGGTGTGGCCGGTTTCTGATGAAAGCTCTCTTCTGGGCTTGTAGATAGGCAGCTTCTCACTGTGGCAATATTGGAGAAAGAGCTCTGGAGCTTCTTGCACTTCTTAGGACCCTACCATTACGGACTCATTTAACCTTTACCATCTTCTCGAAGGCCCTATCTCCAAATACAGTCACACTGGGGCTTTGGCTTCAACATTTGAATTTGTCGGGACGGGACACATTCAGTCCCTATTACCTTGCAATTTAGCAAAGAGGAATATTGAGATCTAGAAAGGTGAATCGAGTTGCCCTGAATTCTGGTTAGGTACAGAGAGAGCCTTCCCCCCCAGTGTTCAGTCCAATGCTCTTTCTATGACTCCACAGAGCTCCCTACAGTTACCCATCACTGGTCATCCCATGGGTGGNAGTCCCTATTACCTTGCAATTTAGCAAAGAGGAATATTGAGATCTAGAAAGGTGAATCGAGTTGCCCTGAATCCTGGTTAGGTACAGAGAGAGCCTTCCCCCCCCCAGTGTTCAGTCCAATGCTCTTTCTATGACTCCACAGAGCTCCCTACAGTTACCCATCACCGGTCATCCCATGGGTGCCTCTTAAGCTGTTTTGCTCCAGTGTTCTAATTATATAAAATAACCATATACTGAAAGTATCATAATTGGCCGATATTTATTTATTGAATCCCCACAGGAATAACCTTTTCCATAAACACTCCTTAACTGTTTACTTCCCTCTTGGCCCCTATGGCTCTGTTAGGAGAGGAATGTCTTCAAAGTAAATGTATACAGAATTAGAGTTAAAAGGTGGTTAACATCCAGTCCCTCTTCCCTTCCCTACAAAGCTTCCTCAGGGAAGAGCCATGAAAAGCACCATGGAGAGGAACAACATATACCTTTCTTAGCCCAAAACCTTTCTGAGAGTGTCCTTTTAAATTTATAGAAGCCTGAGCAGAAAGCAATGGAAACTAGAATTTCTGTGATTTTTCTCTAAAGAAAAAGAAGAAACAAAGTATAGCCACCCCCTGTGTTTTCAATAACACGGAAGCATTTGAGGGGATTGCAGTTCTATCCTAGTGGCCATTGTGGGAATGAATCCTAAAGAGGAAGATACAGGCCATCATGAAGTAAAAATGGAAGAATGAGGAAAACAGATGAGCGGGAAAGGATACCTGACTTACCTTTGGTATTAACAGATAGTGTGGTCATATCACCATCTAAATAGCCGACATGAGCCTTGGACTCATAAATAGTAAAGGGATGGGGATGTTATGTGACACTGCTTTGTAATCAGCACCATCTGGCCAGTGTTTTCTTTGCCATATCAATATGGTGACTTAAATTTAAATATAATTCGGATCCTGTTTACCTCTGAGGAGATTTATAAAGCATGAGACCCTATCTCTTGGTGTCATGTGTAATACTCTCCTGGAGTACCTTCTTGGTGACAGTATTGGTCACCAAGAACAGAAACCCTCTAGAGTTGCAGAAGAGAGACCATCTGGTCAACCTGGAGATTCTGAAGCAGGATACTCCGAGTCTGAAAGGACGAAGCAGTTGCAGTTGCCCTCACTCCTCTCAGAGCAGACATAGGCTCGTTAGCATTTTCCCTAGGCAAGATTGATGGATGAGAAGTGGTTCAATGAAAATAAGACATATTTATTTGTGAAGAGAGGAACTGAGGCTATTCAAATTTGCTGTCTATCTGAAATCAGCACTGCAGTAACCAAAGATTCACTACGGTGGTCCAATCAGTGCCATCTCGGCTGCAAAGCTATTTATCATCATAAATATTGTACAAGGAGGGGGACAAGTTTTTCCACTAGGTTAAATAGAAAAATTACTGGAATAGAGGCATGATCACCCTGTGTGTTATTGCTAAATATTTCCTAATTTTGTCCGAAGGTGTAAAAATAGTTCTGAGTTACTGGTAATTTGGCAGGGGAGGGGGGAAGCACGGTAAGGCGAAATATCTTTATCTTTTCCTTGTAAACTCCCAATGGTGAGTTTATTTGTGTTTGTTTAACTTCGTGCATTTCAATTCAGTAGTACCAATTCCCTTAAGCTTCACCTCGGACTCTAGGAAAAGCCAAAAGGGTAGACTTAACAGCTTCATTCAGAGTCCTCTGACGTGTTACGGAGATCTGAAGGTAGAACGCCAGCAGATCTAGACAGTCCTTACAGGCTGACCCAGAGACAAGCAAGAGACACCTGAAGTAGGAGGCCGTCGTCCTACTTTGTAGTCTTGGCTTTGCCACTTACGAAGCAGAAAACACTAGAGTGAGCAAGTTAAGTTCTCCGAATTGCCATTTCTTCATCTATAAAATGGAATAACACCAGCTGGCAATAGACCAGATGTCTATTGTGAGGCTCAGATGGGGATGCCCCCCCTGGAAAGCCTTGTCCTGCCACCACTGCCTTGTCTCATGTTCTTTCTGCTGGCAGCTCCTGCTTCCCAGATGTCTAGGTGGTTGTTGCGTCACATTTTCACTTTGCTTCTTCCTGCTGCATTACTAGCATTCTGCATGCCTTCTGGAAGATGCCATTCAGGTGCTCTAGTCTGGCGCATTTTCAGTGGTGCTGGCTTCTGGGCCGCTGCAAGCATTGGACATTGGCTAGAACAAAGTCCTTACGCGGTGGTAAGAGCAAGGCTTTCACAGACAAGAATCTGAATTGAATCTGAATAAAAACAGGTATGGTCACCTGACAGTGTTATTACCTTAGGAAAATTAACCAGCCTCCCTGAACCTGATGTTTCTGCCTTTTCGGGACTTTTACGACCTTTTCTTGCCCCCTTCCCCTGCGTCTCAGTGAGTAAACAAGTTACCAGCATTGCTGAATAGCAAGCACCAGCTTCCCTCTACCAGTCCATCTTCCCCAGTGTTCTAAACAGTCATGAAAATCACAGGGGTCGGTTAAAAACTATAATCACCGAGAGAGAGGCCATGAATTACCACCTCAAGTTCAACAAATATGTATGTATCACATATCTTTATTTTAAAGTATTGATGTATAGCATGTGCTCATTACATGTGACATGAGATAAAAAACTGGACTTTCAAGTTGGAAAAATATAGATGTTAAGTTATTTTCAAATAGCCCATTTTTTTTCTTTTGAGTCTAATGGGAAAAAGTGCTGGCAGCATGTTTAGCCAGTGAGAAAATAAATGCAAAATTGAAATGACATGAGCTGACATGCTGAGTGTAAAAATGATGTGATATATGAAAATAACGGCCAGAGATGGTAATATTTAAAAGCAGACTCAGCCATTTGGAATACAACTTGAAAAGAAAGCATTCAGCCTTTCAATGTGGAAGAATTTGTTGTGCTTTTACTGGCTTGTTTCTGGTTTTGTTTGGGGGTTTTGGTAGAGTTTTTGGTGGTGTTTTAAGTAGGTTCATCTGACCCACAGGAGAACCATAGACATCAGAGCTGTTAGGAACTTTAGATAATGGAATCCTGTGGCTTTCAGACTGTGCTCTGTGGGACCTGTTCTGGACATTGTGAATTGGGCTGGGGGGTGACACTGTCTGTGATGAGGCACCACCCCTTGGAGAGCAAATCAGGCGCTAGGTGTACAGACAGGTTTTGTTCAATGGAAGGGTGCTGCTACTAAGAAATTTAATTATATTGGTCTCATTCCATCAGAATAAGTTAAATGAGTTTCAGAGTAGGGAGGTAGCTTGACTGAGTCACCAGATCATTTTCTATCATAGGAAATAGAAGTCAGGTGTGCAGCCTTTAGTCTTGGGTTCATTCATCTATCCCTATAACTGCATTCCTAAATTAAGCTGCTTATCCTTTCCTCTATATTCCCTCCTGCTGATCAGTTAAATATATCAGGCAAGCCAGAAGTATTTCAAGTGCACAGTTTTTAATCTATTACATTTGTCTGATAGATTTTTGTGAAAGGATGTTTATATGAGATGCTTCCTACTTCATAAAGAGGTTCTCACAACTTTGTGACAACTTCCTAGTCTATATCAGCGTACCGGTATTAAAGATTTTGAAAGTGGAATTCGTATCTCCTAAGACACTCCTGACAAGCTGAGCAAAATGTTTCCGCCATGCTGCAGCAGTCAGTTTCTGCAGCTCCTGTGCGGTCTTCTCCACCTGCGTCATTTTATCCTCCCCCTCTCAGACGGCTGTGCGGTTGTGGACCGGGACCATGGTTCTACACCTAGCTTCGCAGGCCGTCCTCTTTGAGATGCGCTGCCCGCCCGTGTTTCAGCCTAGCGAACCCCGCAGGTGGACTCGCTGATTACTGGGTGGACCAGTGGCCGTTGCCATAAGGGCTTGGAAAACCAGTTGTGGGTGGAAATATTTATACTGAAATGATTTATGTTACATATTCAAAATCTGATAAATAAAGATAACAAAGGAACAGACAGACCAGACAAAAAAAATTTTCTTTCTCATTTCGATAAGTCAGAACAGCAGAGAAAGTTAAGAACTTAACTTTCTCTTCCTCCCCTTCTGACTTTGGACCCAGGTGCCTGTGCTCTGCCACTGCCCCAACCTTGTCATTTCTGTGCTTGTGTTTTTGCTTCTCTCCCATCCAGGCCTTCCAGTACCCTGTCTTTTCCTTTCTGCTCAGCCCCACTCTTTGATCCCTGCCTCTGGAATGTGTCTCTTATTCTGACACTGCATATATAAGCTTTGACAGAAACGCAGTTCTTGCAAACCTGCTTTTTTTTTTTTTTAATGCTCCACTGCTTCCTTCTCTTTCTCCAAAACAACTCTGCAATTCTGTCATTTCCATTTTAACTCATTAATTTTTCACATGGTCTACCCCCAGTCATAGTGAATACCACTTCCTTCCTGTCTCATGATCTAGGAAAAACACATGCATACACAAATGACCATTCAATACAATTGTTATTTATTCCTCACCATTGTATATTTTTTTTTTGCCAAATGATCTCATTCTTGAAATATATGAATAAGTGACTTATTAAAGAAATGGTGAGAGAATGTACCATCTCGGCTTTGTGTTGGATGTTCTGAATAGAAAAAAACATTCATTCATCACTTTTTTCCTAACAAAATTATCTCATTTGTATAATTTGTGAATAATTAATGAATTCTTGTTGTAGAAAAACATTAAGCATGGAAGTCATTTTCTTCCAGTCAAAGGTTGTCCAATTATCACTCCCCTAGAATCTCAGCTTCTATTTTTAAACTTTAAATGTGCCCCCAAAATTGATGCATGTATTTGTGAACTATGGGAATTGTTTCTGAAAAAAAATTACTGAATGGTGGTGCATCAATTGGTGGATTTTTTTAATCAAGTTGTTTAGTACAGAATAAAACAAATGGAAGCCCATGAACAGGCTTACTCTTCAATTTTATGCTAAAGATGGAAAACCTTGGAAATTTTGCTTTTATTAAAAAGGGAAACAATTTGTTTTTCACTAAAAGAATGAGCAGTCTTATCCTTCCACCCAGACCCCAAGGAACTTGATTTAAAATCATCTCTCTGTGGGTCTATGAACCACAGTAGCCACACAAGACTTGCCCCGTGGACTCCAATGCTGTTTGGCTTAGTGCAGCCCGTAGGTGGTAGGCACCCAAGACTGGAGAGAACCGATGCTTCTCACCGTCTCCAAGTAATTAATGCCAACTCTTCAGTTGGACTTCCAGACCATAGGCCATTCAGCCCCTGACTACCCTGTTGTCTTCATTCAGTGCCACCTCCAGTCCATGCCCCATTCATACTGAACAACTTGAAGCACCCCAAGTATGTAATGTTCTTCCTCCCTTTTTGCCTTTGCCCTGTATATGTGTCTATGTATATAATCTGTATCACGAATCTTCTGATATATCCCAAAGGAGTGAAAGGGTGTAGATTGCAGGGAAGGAGGCCTCCTCGTGGTTCCAATTGAGGCTTTCCCTTTTGCAAAGCCAAATGCTAAGAGAGGAGAGAGAGAAAGCACAGGTTTCTCTTCACTCTGTAGATGAGGACTTCTTAAGCCCTAAAAATGGGGGGGGGGATGGAAGAGGGGGAAAAAATGAAAAACTAAAGTAAAGCCTATTTCTGAAGAGACAAGGGAGTAAATGGAGAAACAGAAAAACCTCAGAATCTTTTGTTTATAGAAATTTGATATCTAAACAATTTTGCTATGTATTTTTGGGGGCTTTGTTGTAGGGAAAAATGTTTAATTATGTTTAGTACATTTATACATTTTGTGGTTCTAAAAAACTGGGGGCTTGATTCTGCCCTCTTCCCAAGGTCCCTTCTCCCCATGTGATAGGCAGGGAAGCAGAGCAGAACCAGCTCAGGGGATGCTGGCTGCATTTAACTTTCAGTATTCATGGGAGACAATTAAACAGGGAATCATAAGTTTAAACATTCGTTCTAAGATAAATTATATGAACAAAATTAAATTGTCATTTATTTTTCTCTATTATGAGGTAACTTGATAAAATAACTTCTGGAGGAAGATACATGGGATGCTGCTTTAAAATATATACATTTTTCAGTGGAAATGATCTAACCTTTTAGTTCACTCATTTATTTCACGGAAACTTCCTGGCAATGTATTTCTAGCTAGGTGTTTGCAAGACGCTGGGTCACAGGTGACATAAACACACTCATGGCCCTTACGAAGCCAACAGTGTAGTGCGGACCTTCTGTCAGTAGGCATTTATGGTGCCAGTTCTGAGCTGAGCTGGAACCCAGTACTTCCAGGGAGCTTTTGGGACTCTAAGATGTGCGTTGTTTCCCTAGTCATGGTCCTGGAAGAGTTCCAGAGTTTTCCTACCGTTCAGTATGTTCCCAAGACAGGACTTGGGATTTAGGAACAATGGCCAAAGATGTTTTTTGGAGCCCAGCTACTCAAAGAGAGGCTCACGGATGAACAGTATCAGCATCACGTGGAGCTTGTTAAAAATTTATACTCTGAGTCCCAGACTGAATCAGCGTTTCTGAGAGTGGGACCCAGAAATCTGTTTTAACAAGCTTTCCGGGGGATTTCTATGCACCCTGTAGTTTGAGAAGCATGGTTTTAGATTATTCGAATTGTGGGGTCAAGAAAGGATCAGTTATGATTTTAGAAGAGACATTAAACTTTCATTTCCAAACCCTACAAAGTAAGGAAGTTAAGACAAGTATCTTAAGTCCTTTATCTGAATGTCCCTAACATTTCAATGTTCCCTCCTAGCCTCGTTTATTAAAGTGAACCTACACAATCAATCCTGTGACCCACGTTGTTACGAAAAGGAAGTATAAATGATGGAGACCAAGACTATATCTTAATAACCTGATCGTGTCTAAAGTATTTCTAATCTTAGACCACTTTTATTAAAAGATTAATAATAGGGATGCCTGGGTGGCTCAGTCATTAAGCGTCTGCCTTCGGCTCAGGTCATGATCCTAGGGTCCTGGGATCGAGCCCCACATCGGGCTCCCTGCTCTGCTGGGAGACTGCTTCTTCCTCTCCCACTCCCCCTGCTTGTGTTCCCTCTCTTGCTGCCTCTCTCTCTGTCAAATAAATAAATAAAATCTTTTAAAAAAAAGATTAACCATAACAAACACTTTACGTAGCATTTACTATGTACTACACCATGTTGTAAACACTATATATATATATATATATATATATATATATATATATACTCATTTAATCCTCCCAACAACTCCATGATGTAGGTACTGTTATCCTCATTTCAGAATCACACTAAGGCATAGGCAGTTTTACACAGGCTGCTACATTGCACAACCTCAAGGAGAAAATCTATGCAGGGTTCATGGTTCACTTATCTTTCCATCATGCTTTCCTGACTGTTTAGGGAGACATTAGCTAGATAGATCAGTAACAATACTATCTTGTCTGTGCTAGAAAAAATAGTGTAACATGGTAGAATCTGAGAAGGCCTTTCTATTTGTAAAGGAAAGACGTATGTGTTGAAGAAAAGCATAAATAAATTAAGATGTATACATTGGAAAAGAAATATTCCCCCTTCAAAACAAAAGCATTTGTGTGCATATATATATAAGTATGTGCATGACTGAGAGAGACTGTGAATACATAACCGTAATCACACATACCCGAAAGCAAACATATGAAAAGGGGCAGTTGCCCAGTCCTAGGAGAAATGCCCACCTCTGGGGCCACTGGGCCACGGCACTGTGCTGAATGACAGGGCCAGGTGACCAGACCGTCTTGTAAGGGAACCAGTAAAAGGCACATACAGCATTTGGGTTGCTACATGTGTTTCAAGTCCTCACATCTGAAGTGCTTCTCATGATAAGTTAAATTCTTATTTTGTGTCTAGAGTTATCTCAGAGCTCACCACATCTGAAAAATTCCATGCCTGGAACAAAACCAGAAAGTTGGTCACTTTAGCATTTGTTGAATAGCTTTCTGTGATGGGTGTAGATTGCTGTGCTCTGAAATGTCACTCCGACAGCCGCCCTACAGGGGCTGACCTTTCTTCTCGGGCTGAAGTCCCTGCTGACCTGTTCAGGAGAGCTAGTTTACCCCAAGTTGCTGGGAGATCTGCAGTTTCTTTGCATGCCCATTTGGAAAAGTGATCTGAGGGTTGATAGTCTGCCACCCCTTCGGACTTTCACCCAGAACCCCTCTGCCCCTCTGAGCTCTTCCTGATCCCCGCATCCTCCCAAAAGCAGTGCTCCAGCCTCGCCTTGCGACGCTTCCCTGTTAGTGCTGGAGGGCTGATGGTCATCCTCGGGGTCCCTTTTCCTGCTTACTATGCTTATCACGACTATACCAAACCCTCCTCGGAAACTTTGGACGAGATAGAAAGTATCACCCTGCTCCCAAGGACTCTTCATTGTGCATAGTCTCTCATTTTTTGCATGGTCACAAGCATAATTTTCATTTTCTGCAGAGTTGCAGTCAGTATGCATTGTTTTGTATCTGCTTCTTTATGTAACATTAAGCCATACTCGCTTTTCCCCTTTGATATTTAGTTTTTATAAATGTCATTTTATTGGTTGCCTTATATTGTCTCAAGGTGATCCTTAGGCATTTTTTTCCCCATGACTTTCCCTGGTTTGTGCTGTGGTGACCATCCACAACATTCCCTTCTTCTTTCAGGATGCGGGTTATCAAATAAAAATGAAAGGAAGGGGGGCGCCTGGGTGGCGCAGTCGTTAAAGCGACTGCCTTCAGCTCAGGGCGTGATCCCGGCGTTCCGGGATCGAGTCCCACATCAGGCTCCTCGGCTAGGAGCCTGCTTCTTCCTCTCCCTCTCCCCTGCTGTGTTCCCTCTCTCGCTGGCTGTCTCTCTGTCACATAAGTAAAATAAAATCTTAAAAAAAAATGTTAAAAAAAAAANTCCACAACATTCCCTTCTTCTTTCAGGATGCGGGTTATCAAAAAAAAATGAAAGGAAGGGATTTCCAGAAAATCCTGTACATTACTATGATTAGACAGATACTGATTTACCATGAATTATGTGTGATGTTTATGGGAATCTGCACAGTGTCATCTTTTACTATCCCTGCTGCACCACTAAGCATGTTGCACTGCTCTCATAAAACCTCAGGTTTAAATCACAACCTACGTGGCAGTTACACGGGATTCTGCTTCCTGAGGCTGACCACAGCCAAATCACAAACATGGATTTGCATAAATTTGGTTTGCATGAATTTTTAAGTTTGCTGAGAAGGGAAATTGAATAAATATTGTTAGAGCCACAAATAACTTGGGATATATTTTACTTTGGTACCATATGGATTGAGGACACAGATGTATGGGCCCACTAGGATATTGCTATGCCCAAAAAATATATAGACTTAAAGACACATAAGTGAAGTCTAAGCAACTTATATGAAAGGACGCCACTAATTGGGTTACAGAATTAAGCCCTATGACTTCTTCATATTGAAAGGCAATGATAAAAATAAATAATTATGAATGCATTTCAGAATATATGGTCTTTTTTGTAAGCATTCTAAACTTAAAAATCTTTGCTAGGGTCCTAAAATGCAAAACTCTACAGATGCAAGGGGTGCAGGAAGTTATTCAATCTATTAACAGAGCTAAAATACAAGTGAGGATTCTAAGATTCAAGTTCCTGGCTCTGCCGATGACTTTCTATTTGACCTTGAACAAATCTCTAAGCCTTGACTTTCCTATCAGCAAAGTGATAATATTTTCCTTACTTGTATCTCACAAGAATTCTGGGAGAATTTCTTAACAAAAACTTAAAAAATAATCATCTGAGCCACTCAAGAGGATTACTTCCTGTGAATAAATCCAAGACGGTATCATCTGTAAGGAAGCCACTCACGAATGCCCTTGGGTTATGAATCGACCTCTTGTGTTACAGAGCAATTTAAAAATGAAATTCTCTGTAGCAAAATGAACACATCCATGATTATTACTTTTAGATCAGTAATGCTTGGGGAGGGAGGCAATGTGGCTAAATTTTATGAATTTACAAGTGATAGAATTATATTGCATTTCCTTTTGAGTGATTCTTTTGATAATTTTCTCTCTAATCATAATGAAAGAAAAAGTGGGTAAGTTTTCATATTTATGTCTTTGAACTGTCTTGAAAAGATTTATGTTATAAACAGATAGTTCTAAGGAAATAACACCATTACTGATTTTGTTTTTTTAAAACGAACAAAATTTTTCTCCTAGAAAAACAAAACTTATGCTGAGGCTTCTAAACTTTATTGGGTGGTCAGGAAATAGTACATTTCAAGTAAAAACAACATATACTATCTGTCCCCTAGGACTAGAAAAAGGCCTTGCAGATTAATTTTAACCCCCAGCCTTCTTTTTTTAAAAAAAAAAAAAATGAAAAGCATGTAGATTCGTAATGAGCCTTTAGCAGAAAACTCACATAATATCTTTCAAAACCCAGAGAAACCAAATTAGCATCAGCAAGGTGCCAGAGAAAGAATTTCCTCTCACAAACTAAGTTGACATTTAGAACTGCCCTGTATAGCTTTGAAGGGAATTTAACCCTTTATCAATAAGCTGCCTTCAGAACAATTATTTCAGGGTGCACTGGTACAACAGATTAGTAATCACGAGTGAGTTCTTATTTTTTTTTTTCCTCATTTAGAAATCTGCTTCTGACATCACAAATGAGACCTGCCATCAGCTTCCACAGAACATCCAGCCTATCCGAATCGGGGGGAATAAAATCCAAAAGAACATACGTAAACTTAAAGTGGGACCAGAGCTGAGGACAGGGAAGGAAGGGTGTAGAGAAATTTAGGTAATTCAGTTTGTGCAGAGTCATTTTAAACACGTGCGTAAGCATTGTAGATGAGATTGTTGGAATTGGTTGGATCAAACTTTAAACCCCAACAGTCCGATTTAGTTATGTTATGACAAGAGTAGTGGAGGGGGTGAGAATGAAAGGAATTAACATTGTCAAGCACCTACTATGTGCGAGACAACAGCCTGACAGATATTATCATGATGATGCCAATTTTTCAGAATGGGAAAAAAAACCAAAGCTCAGAAGGATTGAGAAACCCAAAAAGAGTGATGTAACTAGTAAAGCAGCAAAAATGGAATTGAAATAAACTCTGCCTCCAAAGCCCACGTTCTTCCTGCCAACGGCCTTTCCATAAGCCATCAAGAAAATTAAACAGTACCACCTTTCGTTTAATTCAAAGACACAGATCCTTAATTAAGATATATTGCCTAGCACCCTTAGGAGTTAAAATTAAAAAGCCTTCTTTAAAAAAAAAAAAACAGTCACAAATAGCAAAGAGAAAGGTGGGGCTGGGTCAGGATCAAAGCAAAGCCCCTGTTGGTCACCTGCTGGGGAATTGCCAGTCCCTTTCTGGAGATTCTTTAGAAGTTGAGTGCTGAATAACGGACGTGGACAGACAGAGGGTTCTCCTGAAACATAAGAAACAAATAAACATGAAAAATACGGTGTCCTACTTCCTAGTTTGCACATAACTATGTCTATATTTCACTCATAATTGGCCCAAAGACAAACTGTACTGGAGAAATGGCTCATTTCACCAGGCTTTTCTTCATTCTGAGCACTAAAGCATCCATATTCATGGCAGATTTTTTTTTTCACTGAAAGTTAATTCCTGAGTTTAGTTCTTGTAGATCTTAAGTTAGTAAAGCTATCCAAGGCAGGTACAAAAGAACAAAAAAGAAATCTCTTTGGAACTTAAGAAGCAGCAAAAGTTTATAGAACTAATGTTGGGAAACACAAGAGTTAAAAATTTCTGTAATTTTTCCAGAAGACTAAAGTAGACAAAGGGGGTTACCTAAACAAAATATTTTACCTGTGTGGATACTTTGAGCCTCTTGCCCACTTTTAGCTTCATTATTCATTGGCTGCCAAACATTTACTTTCTCACTGTATTCATGTTGGTTGACCATGGTTTCCAGCTCTTCCAGTTCCTTCATGATTTGCTGCATGTTGGGCTTTTGAATCTCTTCCACAGAGAGACCATCTTCCTTCACATTTGGTGGAATGGATTTCCTGACATTATTCCACCATTTCCTTCCCAAGTCATGCTGAGACTCTCAGAGCTCACACACTGTCCATCACTGAGGATGGGTCATTTCAAAACATTTCTCACAGCACAATGGAAGCCAACTTAAAGACATTTATAAACGATACAGTCTTCTTGCATCTCAAAACAAAACAAAATGGAATTTTTAAATGTTAAATAGGTCAAGGATTTTCATTAAACAATGCAAACCTCCTTGATTACACCAGCATACAAATTCTTTGGATGGCATCAACAACAGAATCTTTAAATAAAAATAACTGTGCACAGTTTTAGCCACTTTATTCTTTGCTTTTAATTTCATCATTGTCATCACAAATTATTGAACCCCCACCATGGACCAGGTAACATAAACATTGTCCATGCTCTTGAGAATTATATGCTCTATGTATATTTATGAAATTAATGCCTAAACAAAGTGGATTTTAAAAGGCAGAAGTTTATTTCTCTCCAAGTTAACAGAAGTCTGGAGTAATACTATTTAGGGCTGGTCCAGGAGCACCCCAAAGTCATCAGGGATGTGGGCTGCTTCTCTCTCTCTTCTCTGGTACACCTTGAAAGAGGCCTTATTCCTCATATTCCAAAATGGCTGCTGAATCCCCATCAATCATCTCTGAGTTCTAGCAAGCAGAGGTGAGAGAAAGGCAAAGGAACATCTACCTCTCCTTTTTCTACCTTCTTCCTTTTCTTTTATCCACCTCACCTTTTAAGGGGACTTCCAGAATTTCCATAGAGTCCTTTTGCGTATATTTCTTTGCCCAGAACTTAGTCATATGGTCACAACTGATTACCGGAGGGGGTAGCTCCTAAGAAATACAGAGTTATTTATTCTGCATGATACGTGTCCACCTAAAAAGCATGTTACTAAGGAAGAAGGATAATGGGGTAGAAAACTAGCAACCTCACTCATAATTGTCATTCAAAAACTATTAAAAATTTCACCTCTCGAGTACCTGACAAGAGAAAATAAGCATAACATCATACATTTTTCAGATTTTTGTCAGCAATTTTATCTTACAAAATCACAAAGCTCGATATTGTGTAATTAAGCATTTGGGGGAAACAGGAAGAACTGTTTCTAGGGAATATGCAAAGTATCTGTGGTAAGAGTCTTCAGCATTTAGCAGCACAAAAGCAAATAGACTCCCTTGTGCGTATTCTAAACGAAGAAAAGGGCAACAGTACTTGGATCTTGTGGGATGAGTAATTATAATGCCATCTGATACCCTTTGCCACTGGGCATCACACCTATGCCTCCAGCACACGTTTTGCTCCAAGCCACTTCGCCTGTGTCTCACCAATCCCATCTCTGCCTTTCCTCACTATCACTCACTTCATCAGGAGTTCTTCAATCTCCCCTGCACTCACACTTCGCTTACTTTGACCCCTCAGGACATACAATGTCAGTGAGGGGCATGTTGTCATGATTTTACTTTTGTTTCCTACACATGTTCGGGTATATCTTCAACTAGATTCTCAGTGCCGCGACAGCGGAGTCCAGCCTTTTCTCCTCCATCGGCCCTCGTAGCGCTAACTGCCATGTGGTGTGTGTAATGGGCCCGCAGAAGCTGCTACTAGAGCAAGGAGCATATATGAGAAGACGGGAAAGAGGCCTCTTCTCACAAGGCTGCCCTCATTGTCCAGCAGGTTTGACTATGAGGCCTGCTGAGACCCCAGCGCCGAGGGCAGTAGGAAGGGAGCAAAAGCTGACCCGAGCCTAGAGAGGCTGGCAGGGCGATGCAAGTGGGATTTCAGGCAGCGCATGGTGCCTCAGCCACAGATTCCCAATACGACAGGGTCTGTCCATTTACAGCAGACCTTCAGCAAAGGCTGAAGGGAAGGAGGCTGGCCAGTGGTAGGTGGGATGTCAGGTCTCAGGCCAGATGAAGACAGGGTCCCAGAGCAAAGGAAGGTGAACCCCAGTTGTATGGATTAGGCCAGCATTGCCAGGCCTAATGAGGAAGAAACTGCATCTCATTCATCTTTGTGTTTCCAGCATTCAACACTCTCCTGCTCACAGTAGGTTTTTAATAAATGCTTGTTGTTCCCTTAGATCCCTGGTCCATGACCACAACCTGCTGGTGGAATGAAGCTACCCATTCCTTCCGCCTTTGAGAACTCAGTAGGTCTTGCTTTGCCTGAGGAAGGGAGCATGTGGTAGTGGGGTCAGAGGGACACCTGCCGCCGCCGCTCAGGTTCTTTATTTGTGCTTGGGAACAAAACATGACACTCCCCGTTGTAGACAGCAGTCCAGCATTAACACAGGCCAAGTTTGGGGGCGCCTGAGTGGCTCAGTTGGTAAAGCGTCTGCCTTTGGCTCATGTCCCATGTCCTGGGATGGAGCCCTCATCGGGCTCCCTGCTCAGTGAGGAGCCTGCCTCTCCCTCTGCCTGCTGCTCACCTGCTCGTGCTCTGTCTCTCTCTCTCAAATAAATAAATAAATAAAATCTTTAAAAAAAACCAACAATGACAACAACAACCACAGGCCAATTTTCTGTGCAATTCTACCAGATGTGTTATATGAAAGTAGAGACTTCCTGGGCTCTAAATGCAAAAGATAGCAATTGGTTGGCCTTTCATATTTTAAAAAAAGGAAATAACTTCTGGTAGTTCCATATTAGAGAATACTACATACTTCACTTGAAATCATGCTGACAGAGTTTATACTGATATGGAAAAGAAATACAACATATTAAGCAAAACACAAAGGCAAGACAACAATTTGGAGAGATCCAGCTGTTAAAACGTAATTAGCAAAAAAGACTCTAAGGAAATGTTCTAAAATATTAACTGTGATTATCTCTGGATGCTGGAATAAGTGATTTTTAAACTACTTATCTGTTCTTTTCAGCTCTGCATTTTGCAACTCATTCATTCTTCCAAGAACAATTTTTAAAAATAAAATACTACAAAACTGACTAAAAATAAAAAAGAATGGGAAAGACCTATACAATCAATCAGACCAGAAATAATGCTGTTCTAAACACCAGCTACAGAGAGAGCCATGTGTTTCGTGTAAATAGAAGAGACACAATGAAATTAGAGCTGGGATCTGCTTGCTGTTGGTGTGGCCTTTAATTAAATATTATTAAAGTCTTTTCCCGTGAATGTAGATATACTGATTGCTCGTGTTTAAAACCAACATCAGCAAAAATGGTCTGAAAATCTTCTTAGTTGACGGTTTATATAATTGTGTTAAAAGTGCGTGTAACAATGAGCATTAATAGCTTTAGCGGCTTTGGATTAATAAACGAGTCCTGTGCTTCCATAGAGAGAACATCTGAGGTAGGCATTCCTCGTGTTTATCTGGGACTTTGGAATTTCAGTGGCTGCCTGGAGATGGGGGGTTGAGGGAGAAGCAAAGAAACACCGCCTGCACCTACCCAGTTTTAAAAGTGATAGTATCGGGGCGCCTGGGTGGTACAGCGGTTAAGCGTCTGCCTTCGGCTCAGGGCGTGATCCCGGCGTTGTGGGATCGAGCCCCACGTCAGGCTCCTCTGCTGTGAGCCTGCTTCTTCCTCTCCCACTCTCCCTGCTTGTGTTCCCTCTCTCGCTGGCTGTCTCTATCCCTGTAGAATGAATAAAAAAAATAAAATCTTTAAAAAAATAAATNCCTCTCCCACTCTCCCTGCTTGTGTTCCCTCTCTCGCTGGCTGTCTCTATCTCTGTAGAATGAATAAAAAAAATAAAATCTTTAAAAAAATAAATAAATAAAATAAAAGTGATAGTATCATCTCTAATTTCCCAGGACTGACTCAGTCCCTCCTGCAGGGAGGACATTCCCCCCTCCCCAGCCCGAATTCTCTCCCTCGCTCTACAGCCCTAACGGTGCTTCTCCTGAGCTGCGTTCCTGTTTGTCTCTCCTTCATCTTCTCTGGTGACATGACAAGCCTGTCAGTACCCGTTTCCAAATTGTAATTTTCCCCCTTGTAATTTCTCACCTTGCTGACCACAGTCAAACAGGAGAGAGAGGAGCTGAGCTGTTTTTGGCAGATGCTTTAGATAAAGACTCAACACAAGCTGAAATCTTGCAGGAAGGAAGACAATTTGCTAAGTAAGGATCGCCTCAGGATTCAGGCTGCCACTTCTTTTACGAGGTTTGATCACTTAATAGCTTTAGGAGGTGTCGGTGCCTCAAATGCAAAGACCATAATTTGAAAATGTGGACCACACCTCCAGATCCCCTGTTTGAAATATAAGTCCATAAAATTCATAGTTATGGAAAGTCAAACACATTTTATTTATTCCCGGATGTTAATGCTTTTTAATTAAGACAAAGCATCTAATTAGTAACAGTGTTCTAAATAATAGTTCTGATTCCTCTTTTTCACGCTTCACTTTTCCCTCTTTCAAAATAACTTTTGATTATAACATGTAAAATATGGTTATTGTCAACAGTTTGGAAACCACAAAGAATATTATTTCCTCCATATTGGTGCTATCTTTACACTGTTTCTGCTTTGCTTTGGAGAATCAAGCTATTGTAACAGAATGAGCCTTTCAAACATACCCGGGTTTTAATCAGAACTCTGCGACTCTCTAGCTGTGATTACGGACAATTTCTTGACCTCCCTAATACTCTTTTTCTTTGGCTAAAAATGAGGATAGTTATACCTGCCTCACGTAGTTGGCCTGAGAATTCGAAATAATGTATCCTTGGCACATAGTAAATGGCCAATTAATGGCAACTATAATAATTATTATTACCTTTTAAGTTTAAGAATCAAAATTTAAACTTTTTTTACAGCATTTTTAAATGCTTCATAATTGCAATCCTGCTTCTGATAGATGAATGTACCTAGTCTGCAGAACTGAGAAGGAACACTACCAGTTTCTCAGACGAGTACACTTTCCCAGTGCTTCAGTAAGGGACTTGCCACATCTGCCCTGCTCATTAGTTGTGAGAACGCCCGTTCAATAGAAAATTACCGAAGGGGGGGTCCATGTCTCATATACTGTGAAAACCTGCGCAGCCGGTAACTGCTTGATGCATACCGTCTGCTACTGACGTTGGCCCTCAGAATTAATAAGACACATCAGATATTGCTCATTGATCCCTCTCTTTCTGTCATTGCAAAAATCCCTGCATATCCCAGCTTTCTTTTATAACATTTAGAGGTGGTCCCTTGGCGTGCAGGAAAGCCTGAACCCTCCCTCAAAAGCTGCCTTCGCTCACTGAGGGCTTCCTGGTGCTGTAGCTATGTTGGTGGGAGACCCTCTAGCCTCCAGGCTCTCAGTCAGAGCCGCACGCTGGGCCAACGCGAGGACTTTGAAAAAAATAGCGATCTGGGGCCCCACCCCCAGGCATTCTGGGGTTTATGTAATGGGCCTGCAGTTGGGCTCAGCTGCAGCTCACCTCACCCTGGGCTTCTGCCCCTTCTTTACACGTTGAAACCGTTGCTGAGGGCACCTGGGTGGCTCAGTGGGTTAAGCGTCTGCCTTTGGCTCAGGTCATGATCCTGGGGACCTGGGATCAAGTCCCATGTTGGGCTCCCTCTCAATGGAGAGCCTGCTTCTTTCTCTGCCCCTCCCCCCTGCTCGTGATCTCTCTCTCAAATAAATAAAATCTTTAAAAAAGAAAAAGAAGCTGTTACTGACTCCCCTCAGAGTTGAGCCCATGTGTGCTTTAAGAATTGGTTGTTTTATCTTCTTACTTTCTTCTTGCTCTCCTCACCACTTTTCTATCATGGTTCCTCACCTGATGTCTTCATCTCTGACATTGATCTGTCCTCAGTCTCCACATGGGATGTAAACAAGGCATTTCAGTGGAAAAAAATAAAAGCTGTTGTGCAGTGAATTTTTGTACTTCCTAAGTTGCCACCCTGTGCCCAGCACTGTTCTGGGCTCTTGAGTTCATTTCATCTTCACAACAATCTTAGAAGGCAGGTGAGAGAAGCCCAGCTACCGCTGAGGAAACTGATTCGTGGAGGCTGGTCCTTTACCCTGTATTCGTCCTGCCAGCAAGAGCCTGGATTCAAGTTCAGACCATTCACATTTCAAAGCCTTTTCTCTTTGTGCTCACCAGAGGTCATCAAAGTCGGAGGATGTGGATGGGAGAAGACCACATAAAAGAGTGAAGTGGGGAGAGGTCAAATCTGTGACCAACTATCAAATGAGTGCCCCGATGAAATGTTCAGATATATTTTTCCACATTGTAGGTTCGCAAGACACATCTAAGTATACACTGAATTTGGCTACTTGTAAGCCACAAGCTTTTAAACGCTTTTTTTTGTTTGTTTCTTTTCCAATTTTGGAAACTACCAAAGTCATGCAGTTCCACTCTGCAACCACATAGAAGAGGCAGAGAACATACTGGGTAGACGTCGAGTGGAAAGGCTGAGATGAATGAATGCGCGCAGAAAGAGGAGCGTTGTGCTCTGAACTGTGGACCAGCCTTCCCATCACAGCTGCCCAGCAGAGACTGGCTGCTGTGAAGCAGCGTGCTTTGCACCAAGGGAACAGAGCACTGAGCTAAATAAATAGCCCAGCACTCCTACGACAAGGTTTCTTTCCCTGGATGGAAGGTACACCTCTGTTAAACGTTTACCGAGCCTCAAGTATGTGCCATGCACAGTGCTGGGAGCTGCCACGATGCAGGACCCTCATGGCAGCTGCAGCCCTAGCTAGCCCGCTGTCATGCTAAGAAGTGTATAGACCTTATTTCTCCCCCCCCCGTATCATAACCTGGAGAAGCAGGTGCCATTAACCCCAATTAAAAGACTAGGATGTTGAGACAGAGAAGTTGAGAAAGTTGTTCAAGGACACAGGATAGTCTGTGACAGAAAGGATTTTTACTGGCGTGAAAAATCTGCTGTTGATGACTGCGCCAAATATCCTGTTCCTCGGTGGGGATACCAGCTTGGAATCCTGAGTCATCACTCGGGAAATCTGTCCCAGCCCTGGTGTCCTGGTGCTCAAGCTTCAGCCTATTGCACACTGCCTAAACCATACCAAGAAAAAGCAAACTAAGAACTCCCATCCACCAGCCCCTTCCTGGCTACTGGGAATGTGACACCCAGACTGCAGTTAACTTGGTTCCGTCTAGTCAGCTCACAAGTTGCAGGTTATCTTAAGTTTTTTATTCTGCTGTGTCTAAAGCAGACAGTGAGACAGGAGATTTCCTAAGTGCAAGCACAGCACAGCTTTTCTCATTCCAAATGTGACTCTGAGGTTAACGTTACAACAAAATATCAAGAAATGAACGTATTGAGAGACAATCTTGCTTTGTGAAGAGGACATAGGAAACTTAAGAGATCTGAGCTTAAGTCTTGTTTCTGCCATTTACTAGTCTTGTAATCTTGCATTTCACATCATTTCACTGAGTTTCTGTTTCTGCATGTATAGAAATGAGGCTTGCAGATTGTTGTAGGGAAACACATTGATATATCATAGGTGCTCAATTAAGTGTTTGTGTTCCTTCCTTGAACAATGTTAGGAAAACAGCTAAAAGTACCTTAACATGGGCATAAATTGAAATCTTACAGGATTTACAAGAATTGGTTTACAAACTCAATATAGTAGAACAGATGATATGCTCATTTTAAGGAAAATCATTAGTTTTATAAAAAATGTTTATGGAGGGGCGCCAGGATGGCTCAGTCAGTTAAGCATCTGCCTTCGGCTCAGGTCATGATCCCAGGGTCCTGGGATCCAGCCATGCATCAGGCTTCCCGCTCAGGGGTGTCTGCTTCTCCCTCAGCCCCTCCCTCTTCTCCCCTGCTCGTGCTCCCTCTCTCTCCCTCAAATAAATAAATAAAATCTTTCTTAAAAAATGTTTATTGAGCTGGATGAAGAGAGGGAGAAGGGAAAGGGAAACTGACATTTATTAAGCTCCTGGTACATGCCAGGCCATGCTAGGCCTTTCCAGACAGTTCATTTAATCCTTGCAACAATGCTGTGAAATAGGCAGTTTTATCCTGATTTTCACAAATTATGAACCCCAAGACTGAGAGGTTAAGAAAACTGCCTGAGTATCCAAGACTGGATTCGAACTGAAGTTCCCAGACTGCCTGAGCTCTTCTTTCAGGGACCAGAGAGTCTTTTGATTCTTGTTGAACAGAAGTTTCTTCTTAGGAGGCTGGGTCGAGTATAAACCTTTCATCTTCCATATGTCTCTGAAGTCAGCAATCTGCTTCATCTGATTTAATAGTTGCCCTTCCAACAGAAATTCCTGTGGGCACACATTTCAAAAATTTCTGATATATTCTCTGTACTCTCTAATATTTGGAATAATTTCTGATGAAAGATATTGATATTATGATCTGTTTTTTGTATGGAAAAGTAATCTCCGTGGTCATAAATTATTCTAATTGTAATTTGAATGGCTGTAAGTTTACAAACTTTCCCCATCATTATAATGTCTTTGGGAGGATATATTCTTCTGGGAAGTTTTTGAGAGAATCCCATGGACATGAAGCATCTCTTGCTCTAAATATTTGAATTACCCAGCTTTACCAGGAAGCTTTATTTGGTCCTGTTTTCTTCTGCTCTGCCCAGGGAATTTGAAAAGTTGACATAGAAAAGAAAAAGGAGATGGAGTGGAATTGGTAGAATCAAGCGTTGTGTTGAGAATTGTGACTGAGCCCTTCAAGAGACCTTTGTCTGACTTAGCATCTAAGAATTCAAGCCTTGTTTTTCTTTCTCATATATAATGACAGCAGTGGGCCACAGATGTCACATGCTTTGCATGCACCGCCTCATCTGTCTTTTTGTGATTCTTCATGTGGTAAAAGAAACTTTGCTCATGGAATTCAGATTGCATTCAGCTTCCCGGAGAATTAGTTTCCTGTGAGCAGAAACGAGTTTCCATATCTAAATGCTATAGCAAAGAATTTGACTAATTGAACATGAGTTTCTGTTCTCCTCACAGTAATTTACTGCAGGCTAATTGTTTCACATTTAAATACTTTGAATAAATGAATTAAAAGCCAGTTTTCATCTTCATTCATCCAATTTATTAGATGATTTCATTTTAGGAAATGGGGAAGTAGATGTAATTCATTTTGCATCAGATGAGCAATTCACTTGTTTATGCAAGGAATAAGTATTGGCTTGGCTCTCTCTGTGCTAAAGGATGGGATGATTTGTTTCCCCCCTGCCAAGGTGACCAGTGAGCATACGGGGAGTGCTCATGCGGTACAAATGCTGATGGTGGAGATGACTTCATGTAAAGATATTGCTTTAAATCCAGGGCAACCTTCATGTACCATTAATAGAAAATTAAGCATGGTTCTAAAAGTTTAAAAACAATCAACCCTTATATGTGCTTCAGTTCTGCAAGTGTGTTGGTCTATATCATTTGATTGTTACACAGAGACTCTGGATGTCAGTATTGTTAGTATCCCCACTGGACCAATGAGAAAACTGAAGTTCAGATGACATTAGTGCATTGCTCAAGGACATACAGCTTGTAAGTGGTAGAGTCAGAACTGGAACCCAGGCCTCCCAAGGCCAAAATGCTATGCTCTTTCCACTGGATCTGCTATAATTAACATTAAAGGACAGAATGGGGAGAGAGAGAGGTTAACCTGAAAGCTCTGCCCTTTGGTTGTTTTAGCTCCTATCACAAGAGGCAGCCTGGCTCGAGGGGCTAACCCAGGATGTGGTATCTGGAAGGCTGAGTTGAAAAGTGAGCCTTGTCCCTGTACATCATCTTCCATGTGTGTGCCCTCAAGAAGGCAGGAGCTTGGGAAGGAACCACCCAACTTGCGGGCCTGGGCAGGGAGGGAGAACCTGGTCCAGCTGAGGACCAGAAGATTCAAACAGGAGCAGATTGCACTGCTCTCAGAGGGGCCTTGGGCATGCCGAGAGGGAGTGGTCAGAAGCTCCAGCCCAACCAGATGATCACTGGTGATCCCCGGAGTACTGCTCTTTTCTGGCCACTATGGACACCTCCCCCCCCCAAACAACCTCAAGATGTACATCACATTGGGAAGGGCCCTTCTCAGACTCCACATGCAAAGTGCCCTCAAACAGTCAAAACATCAGAAGTATTGGCCCCAGAGAGGAGTGTTCAAAGGAAAAACGTGGCCCTTGCTCCCTTGGAGTGATACAGAAAAGGCTCTCACAGCTATTTTCAGTCTGGCAGCCACTTCCTGGGAGGATTCCAGAGAGTAATAGATGTATTTATGGTAACAGTTTGTTGTAAAAAGGCAGAGTGAACCTTAGATGTAATCCTCTTCTACCTATCAACCTTCTTTTTGAAATAACTGGTTAACGATCTTGTTATTCTCATAGGGAGAGATGTCCTATTCCTACAGCTGGTGTAAACTATATCAAAAGGGCTTAGGTTTTGTTTCTTTTCTCCAATTTTTGTAGCTACCCTGACTTCCCACTTTCCTGCCAGATTAATTAGTGTTGTGGCAAGGGCTTGAGAGTTAGCATTCACAGACCAGGGCTCAAATCCAGGCTGTGCTACTGATAAACTGTGATTTTTGAGCCAATAACTTCTCTGATCACCAGTTACTTCATCTGTAAAATGGGGAATATGCTACAAACCTGACAGAATTTTGAGAGAATTATGTGAGGACGGCACGTTAAATGCTTACCATGATGTTTTACTCAGTGAGACAAGCCAGACTCAAAAGGACAGTGTATGGTTCCATATATATGAAGAACCTAGAGTGGTCAAACTCACAGAGACAGAAAGAAAGATGGTGGTCGCCAGAGGCTAAGGGAGTGGGCAATGGAGAGTTAGTGTCTCATGGGAACAGACTTGGAGTTTGGGAAGATGAAAAAGCTGTGGAGACAGATAATGCTGATGGTTGCACAGCACGATGAACATACTTAATGCCATTGAACTAGACACTTACAAATGGCTACACACGTATATTTTGTGTTACGTATATTTTACCATAATAAAAATAAGTAATTTTTTTAACGTTTGCAAAAGTACTTGGCAAACAATGTGTAATAAATGATACTTCTAATCTTCCGTCCCATCATTTGCATAGGTCTCTCATATGCCACGTTTCACACTATATTTTATCCACTGCATCTGTCGCTACTGTTATACTTCAATTTCCCTGAACGTAAAGGACCACTGAATCTATCTTACTCATCTTTCCTGTCTCCACAGTGTCTGGCACATAGTAAGCACTCATTAAATGATTTTGGGGAAAAGAGAAAGTTGCTAAATGCCCTTCCCCCTTATCTTTTACATCTTAAAACCACCAAACACCAAACACAGTAGGTCAATTATTTCTCTCGGGTGCTAGAAGATCATTATTTGCACTAAAATAATGAGCTCACACTACTGTACAAATGTATTAGGTTCCTTAATCTCTAATAAATGAGGGGGAAATTTCTCTAAATTGGGTCTCTGTGGATTTAATCCATGTTGTTCTTAAAGGGTTATATCTTGCTCTAAAAATACAGGCAGGACAAAAATGGAGTTTAAGGTTGCTGTTCCTTTAAAAGAAAATTAATACTAAATAGAGTTTATCCTACCTGCATATAACTGGAGCCCCACATGGTCCAGTCTGTGTACAGTGTCATTTGCAAAAAACAATGGCCGGATGTCATAGCTTTGGAGAATATTGTAGATCATTATACTGACATTGGTGATTGAGGGGTCCCACAGCACCTCACACAGAAAGCCTTCCAAAAATCTTCTGTGCATCTCTTTCCCTCTCATTAAATTTTCCCACTAGCAGGAACTGCTAACATCAATCCCCCTCTTCTGTCTCTGTCTCCCTCCTGCCCTTCCTCCCTGCCCATCCCCTCCCCCATACTTTGTTCTCATCCATCTCTGCTCATCCATGCCCAAAGTCCAGCTTCCTCAGACTTGACCATCCCCGCTATGGCAGTCCCAGGGAGGCATGGTCAGGTCCCCTGCTCTGATTAGAACCCAACAAGAATCGGCATGTGTTCCATCCCCCTCCCTGGAATTTGGTGAATAAATTTAAAATTCTGCACCTTGTGAAAAGCCGAAGAGTCCCAGTGCCAGCCATTTCTGGGCTGCACTGCTGGAGAACTAATTGGGCTATGATCATACCACTCTCGTTTTCTTTTTTTATCCACCCTCATTTTATAGGATGATAAGTTGATAACAAATTATATAAACTCATTCTTTCTCTGGGTAAGTGCTTTCCAGCTTTTTCAGCTGTGCACCATCAGACCCTGCTCTTCTCAGGCCACTCTCCAAGGAGACTCAGCTGTCCACAGACCTTCCTGTGCCCCAGAGCTACCCAGTCACTCAGCCTTGGACCAGCTGTAATCTCTTCATGGTTCATGGGCATGTTAGTTGGGTTTCTGGACTCTGGGTGAGGAAAGAAGTTGAGGAATGTGACTTGTCAACTCATTGGACCTCTCTGCACTTGTGTAAACGAAGGGCCTACCTGGGTTGTATGTTCTGAGTTCTATTCCAGGCTTTAAGTCTATATGTTTGTAATTAACACAGAAAAGCTCATGTATTAGAACCTAGTCCCCAGCCTTCACTTTCTTCAGACTTCCTTTAAAGCTGTAATTTCCCAAAACCTAAAAATATTATTTACTCTCATCTAAACCCTCTAGAATATCTTGCTTTAGTTTAAAGCTTCAAGGATGACCATCAGTACAGATTACTGGGCTCCACCCTCAGAGTTTCTGATTCTGCAGAGAATTTGCATTTCTAACAAGTTTTTGAGTGAAGTGGGTGCTTCTGGTCTAGGAACCACACTTTGAGAATCACTGCACTAAGAATTTCAAGAAGCCTTTACCGACAATTTTCAGTGAGAGGTATCAATCCTGTTTTGTAAGTATCTTTATTTCAAAGGATGCCTACTCAATCGAAAATTATTTTCCTAGAACCTCCAACCTCATAAAAAGGAGGCCACATAGGAAACTTAACTTTAGGACAAGAAAACTGAAGGGTAATTCTCAGGTGCAATGAATTTCCCAGAGGAATTCAAAAGGTACCACATCATAGGGCAGAATTCCAGGAGCGCAAAGCAGCATTTTCCTTAGTCCATGAGCCACTCATTAGACTAGGCCATCCATTCAGGGCTCCTGTCTTATGATCCCCGTGCATAAAACGCTTCTGATAATTGCTGCGTCCAAACTTACCTGCTAAGGCAATAGGTGACCATACGTTGAACTACAGAGGAGATTTAAGACTGGGGTGTAATGTCTTAAGACAGGCCAGCATTGGTCTCACAATGGGTGGGAAAGAGCAGTTGCCGGTCCCAGGGCATTTACAAGAGGCAGTGTGCCCTGCAAATCAGTTTTGGAAATGGAACGATGTCTTCCAAAAATCTGAAACACTCTAAGAAAGGAATTTGAGCCTTTAGCCTACCCCTGCATGTCTTCCTTGAGGCATGTCTACCTTGAAAGCTCCTTTCCCTACTTAAAGTATTCACCTTTTCTTCATCGTGTTGCTCTGCGGTATTTTCCTTCTAACCTCTTATTTTGAGTAGATAAGTTAATGCACCTTAATAAAGCCAATCTCAATGGATACAGTTTTATTAAACACACTGTTTCCTTTACCCTATGGGGTAAAGTGTTAAATGTTGGTTTAGAGGTTTGAGCTCATCATGCTGATCTAATTAGACTAGACAGCTCTTGTTTAATCTCCAGAGTAACCAGATTTGAAGGCCTTTTGTGCAGAGGCACAATTTTGAAGGGTTAGCAGAGTAAGTATCTTCTAACTTCTCATCTGTCCGAGTCAGGACTGAGCAGGGTGCCTTCTTCCCTAGCATCTATGCTCCCTAGAACCTAGTGGAAAATAAGGTGTTCAGCTAGCCCACATTTGAATAGGTGAAACAAAGGATTTTTTTCCCTGAACATCATGGGCAATTTCATCTCTGGAGCTTTACTGAAGAGGGCTCATCCCCACTTTTATATTTACCTCTGCAGACTTTATCCCAAAGATTTTTGCCTCTTCAAAGTCAATGTTCCTGATATTAAGTCTTCTGATGCTGTCATTATGTGGTGGTGGTGAAAGTAATGTTGAAGCTGGTAGGGGGATGGGAAGCAGTGGTGGCGGACGTGGCGGCCATGGTGACGGAGGTGGCGGACGTGGTGGTGCTGGTGCTATTGCTCTGTTTGGGCAGGGTCGGGAGGAACCAAGCAATGCTAGAACTGGTAGATCTCACCCTGGCTTTCAGATGAGAAACTGAAGCCCAGAGAGGAGACAGCATTATCATTTCACACAAGAGAGGCCTTACCTTCTTGCCTCCTTCCTGTTTCAAATGCACAAAGCCTGGTGGATGTTGGATGGCCCTGAGAAATGAAACTCACACCCTTGAACTGAGATTCCAGAAAGACCGAATCCTTAGAACCAGGTATTCAGGAACACTAAGGATACCCTGCTTCTCCCAAGCCAAAGAGCTGGCCTGATTTCCACCTCATCTGGTCATATGCAAGATATCTTATAGCCTCTGCAAGAGCCAACCCAAAGCCTAGGCTCTGTGCAGCTGAGACTTGCAGCTACAACTGATGAACACTTTGGGTTTTCCTGGAGAAAAATAAAATTGAGGCAATCGGTATAAGATGGTTTCATAAAAGGAAGCCAGGGTTGAAAGGTTGTAAGTGTGATTGCAGGCAAAACTGAGGGCTTAACAAATACTATTTGGTGTTTTGGGTTTTTTTTTGAAATTAACTTTCTCTTTTAGAATAGTTTTAGATTTACAAAAAGGGACTAAGATAATAGAGTCCCCATATACCCTGCGTTCACTTTCCCCTATTGTTAACATCTCACATTTCTATGGGATATTTATCACAACTAATGAAACATTGGTTCTTTGGTACATTACTATTAACTAGACTCCACATTTTATTTGGATTTTACTAGTATTTCCCTAAAAGTAAAACTATATGGGTTTTTTACTATTGCCGCGTGGTAAACACCATCACACTAGTAGCTCAAAGATCCTGAGGGTAGCATCTACTTTTATGCATTTCTTTATATTTCTTTTAACACCTAGTATATACTAGGGGCACAATAAGCATGTGTTGGCTGATCGAATGACTGGAATATCCCATGGATTCTATTTTAATACACAATAATGCGCTCCGTCCAGTGATCATTTCATACACCTGGAGTTTAACTGAGTAGGGAAACTCATGCTGTCATGCAAGCTATCCGTGTTACTTAAACTTTTATTTTCAAAAAGCCCAGCCCAGGACACATCTCAGTGCTGAAGACAGTGCTTGTAGCCATCGCATATGGGTTAAGCCTTTCGAGGCAATCTCAGAGACAGCACAAGAGAGAAAAGTTAGTAGGTCAAGGGTCCTATAAACCACTGCTCATCCTGATCCTTCTCTTTGGTGACTAGACTCCAAAAAGGTACACGACACCCTGTCCCTTCTCCCGTCAAGGGCACCTACACATAACCATGTCCAGCCCTCCTAGCAAAGGCCTCATTTTTTGGTAGTCAAACTTCCTTTGCAAATTGAAGGTTTTCCTGAACGTTAACAGTGCAAAATTAGATTACCTCTAAGGGACAAAAAGGGGGAAATCATTAGACCCAAAGCTTAAATTAGAAACTAAAAGTAACTCCTTTTGACTCAGTAATAATAGCTCACATTTCCTAAATGTCAAGCACTGTACTAAGAAGTTTACTAACTCACTTTATCCTTAAGAACCCAAGAAGTAGGCTCTCTTAACACAGAAACTTCTTCATCTCCTTCTTACTCCGCATGTTCAAATGAGTAGATGAGTCCCGTATGAAACGTATTAGCATCTTTCACACCGAAAGATGGTGAGGTACCTTACCAATGTGTGCACCTGATTCCACAATCCGGAAAGTAATGGCAGAAGAAAAATATCAGCGTTCAGACACTATTTGGCTCAGGCCTACCACCCTCACTCACAGGCAATTCCTGTCCCTCTCATCGTCCCTTTCTCTCTCTCTCCCTGTCTTTCTCTCATACACCCACGTACATTCATATGCACAGATGCACACACAGCAGAAGATGGGCCACCACTATAGCTTTCAAAATAATTTTTTCTGTCTGCTTTAAGCTTTAATAGGGGAAGAATCCATAGATTAAATTTTTTTTAAAAAAAGATAATGCATTTCCTCTTATTAAAGGCTTATGATTGTAAGTACATCCCAAAGAGAGCCATTACTACTATTTTGTTGCAGGTCCTCCAAATCTTTTTTCTGTGTATATATGATTTTCCTTAATTGAAATCACACTGCATATACACCTTGTTTCTGCTTTTTTCACACAATATTATACATTATCATTTTCCTGTGTTATAAGTTCTTCAAAAGTATCCTTTTTTTCTTTTTTTTTTTTTTGAGGAACAGTAGTACATTTACTGTTGTAACTTAGAGCTCATGTAAGTCTCTTTACTTCAATAGTCCCCCCCGCTCCAGCTCTCCTGCCTCCACACACACAACACTTTTTAAAAAATAATTCTTATATAATAAGAAAATTAGAAAGGACTTTTAAGAAGCTTGATTTCTCTTCTGGGTTTGATTCACAGCCAGATGACTTCTGCCAAAATCTGGTACTTTGCTATCCAGAATGCTTTACAATTGACATCTGACCATTTGTAATGTGGGGAACACACAAACATAATGACTCTTTAACTTACAAGATTGCCCTAGTAATGAAATAATGTTTACAAAAAGTAAATTAATTCAATCAAATGCTACTACATAAGACAATGTTTCAGAGATGGTAGTTTCCATAGAGTATCAGTTTTGCTCCCGTTTGTGTTCTCAGCAAAAACCCACACAATCACAATAGTAAATGGTTTGCAGAATACAAATTGATATTAGATTCATAATACTATTTTCTAATTAAATAATTTTTTATTTGTTCCATATTGTGTCAACGAGAATAGAGTGGAGACAATACAAACTTTGAAATCAGATGTAACTGAATCAGATTCCAGATCTGTTCAGTAATTTCATTTTTACTGGGCAAGTTGTTTACCTCTGACATTGAGAGACCTCATTCACCAAATAAGCATCATAGGGCCCTCTCATTGTGTCATTGGTGCTAATGATTAATTGAGACGCTTTGTGTGAAGGCTCTTAGCAGTGCATGATAGATAAGAGGCTTCATAAATGGTAATTCTCACTGCCTTTCCTTCTCCCTAAATAGCCTGGTCTACTCAACAGACATTTAGCTTATAATTCCTGGTTCAGTACACACAACTTTTCTAATCTTCCTCACATATATATAGAGAGAGACAGAGACAGAGAGAGAAACAGAGAGATCCTGCCACAGCCACTTGCACAGAAATGTGCTATATGTAAATGCAAATTTTACTCAATGCAAATACATATAGGATAACTTGCAGAGTAGCAGCTATTCGTGTGCACAAATCGCATGCCAACCGGCTCAATCTGGAGAGGGTTGGTGCAGACTGGATGTGAAAGCAAGCTGGCCAGGGCATCTGCTGTGCTCAACAGTTGCCAGGCTGGGTTTGGCAGATCTGCCTAGCTGGTCTGGGAGGATAGTCCCTTCTTTTGTGTCTCATTAGGTCCTTCTGAATACTGGGACAAACTTCCCAGATAGAGAAGTGCTCTTCCTCCATCAGGCATGTCCAAATGGGCTGCAATTCAAACTCTCAAGTGTCAGAAAATATAGGGAACAGACTGCAATCTAAAGCAATGCTACTCAAGGTTGTCCAACAGCGGCACCTGGAAGTTTATTAGAAATGCAAATTCGTGGACTCCCAGCGGACTTACTGAATCGGAGTCTCTGGGGATGGGGCTCCTCAGGGACTCTGGTGCTCCCAAAAGTTTAATATGAAGTGGAACTACAGTCATTCAAGAAATGTTTTCTCAGCATCTGCCACTCTCCCCCCTCGCTCACTTGACACCAGAACACAGGTCTCCTTGCTGGACCCTGAAATAGGAAGAACAAAGTGAAGACTTGAACATAATGAATTAGAACTGTTAAAATTCTACCTGTGTCTTACCAACATTTCTGGTTCCAAATTTCAGACTATTCTCCCGTTTCAGTTAAAAATTCATTTGAGGTGCTTGCCTTTTAGTAGTAGATATTTCGCTGGTGTTGAAATCAAGCTGCTCAGAAGAGGGAATTGTGCCCTGCTCCACTGCCTCCGGTCGCTTTGTCGAGGACAAGCCCGCTGAAGTGCCAGCGGTAGCAGCATCGGCTGGTGCAGTGGGTGACAGCTCCCACAGGGAAGGCCCATGTGCACAGAGCACTTATGCAGCAGGTGTGCACAGTCATTTCCACAACCGGCTGTAGATTTCCTGGTAACAAGAGCCACCGGTTCCGTGAGCGGGAGGAACACACACACAGTCTAGAATAGCCATTGCTGCTGGAAACAATGCAAGATATATGTGAATGACAGTCTGGGGTCATGAATTAATGTCATCAAAAGTGTCTTCATAAAACAAGTTAAGGACATAAATGGAGATGAAACTCACTTTTATTTTTCCAATTTGGAATAAGAATTAAATCAGATTATATTTGAAACCCTATCACTTGTGGCTCTTGAAACGTTTTAAATGTCTTTGCCTAGTGTACGTTATTCAGAATATCATAAAGCAGAATTTGGCAAAACCAAAACATATGCAGCTTCATTTCATTTAAAATACAAAAATAGATCTTTTGTTTCTGTTTTTTTCTAATTATAAAGCTTATACCTGTTCATGCATAAAATTCATGCAAACATAAAGAGCAAAAAAAAAAAAAGCTGCTCAACTTCACCATCCTGAGGTAACCACTTTAAACATTTTGGAGGTTACCTCCCTGTAATCACACAAACACACACACACACACAATTTTTACATAAGTGTGATCATAATTTACTTAAGATTTTGAACCTCATTTTCCCCCTCCTCCTTATGTCCTTAAATTCCTTAGATCTTGGTAAATATAAGTATGATTTATATTTTGAACAACTTCAGAGAATTTTGTTTTATGGGTTAGCAAAATGTATGTAACTAATCCCAATTCATAGACTTTGACTAATTTTCATTTTTCTATAATTCTAAATAACATTAGGATAAGTATTCTCATATATGGATGTCTTTGTACTTTTCGGATTATATCACTAGCATAAATAACTCAAAGCAAAATTATTGATTGAAGACTGTATGGGCTTAAAAATTTGATTCCATCAACAAACTGCCCTCCAAAAAGACTATGTTAATTTCCCTCTCATTGACAGTGTATGAATCTTATTTCCCTATACTCCAGCCAAAAGAGTGTCACTCTTTTTCATCTTTGCTAATCTGATAAACAAAAATTGACATCTCATTTTTATTTCTATTTCTTTCATTACAAATGAAGTTAAAGAAAATTGAGTTTAAGATATACGTGAACTCAAGTGAATATTTCAGGACCCCTCTGATAAGCATTTGAGTTCATTGGACCATGTTAATCCAAGGAATTTTTCATTTATAAGCTTGGAAACGACACTTCTTTGAACCGCTTTGGAAGAAAAACACATAGCAAGTTTCTCTTAGAAGAAACAGATAAGAATAATTTAAATACATCAGAGCATACGGCTTCAGGCATCTCGTCATTTTCTAAGATATTTTTAATCTTGAAAAAAGTATTTGGGGAAAAGTCATCCTTTCCAATGTGATTCTATCATTATGAATAATTGTCAAACATGATTTCAAAACCAGACTGAGAAAAAATTGAAAGTCAGGAAGTCTGGGTTCTGTTCTATGTTCACCATTAACCAGCCTGGTGATCTTATAAAATTGACTTCACCTCTGTAGGCCTCAGTTTCCTCCTCCATAAATTGAAAGGGGTCCAATAGATGTCCCTTGAGGTCTTTACAGCCTAAGAGGTGATAATGACCTGCATTCTAAGGAGAGTGGCTTTGCCAGGCCCTTTACTGACAGTTGCCAACCTTCGCACTAATATACCCCTACCTCTCTATCCTGAATGTGACAGTAGATCTTGAGCTTGAATCTTGGTCAGATGTAAATGATCCATTTTTATTGTGGTAACATTAATCTAGATAATTCAGAGAAAGATACCTTTTCTTTTGTATGTGTGTGCGTTTGTGCTGTGTGTGTGTTCGGTCATTCATTTCTCAAACATTCCTTGAGCTTAGAATGCAAGCTAGTACTAGACTACTAGAATGAACAAGACAAAAACATTTCCTTCCTCAAGAAGCTCAACATCTAGTGAGGAAGTGGACAAATAAGCAGGCAGGTATTGTCTGAAAGAAATTTTGAAGTTATACTTAAATAATACCATTGCTTTCTCAAAAATCACATTTTTATGAGCTGGTGTTTCCTTTTTCCTCCATTCACTGCACAGATGAACATGATGAAAGGTTTGAGCAAGCATAAAATGGCTTTTGGGGAAAAAAGGAAAAATTCAGGCCTTTTGGGGGGTTAAATTATCCACTTTGAATGACAGATCCTAACATTTCCTCTTATTTTAACCGCTCAAATACAAACAACCTAGAAAGCGTTTACCATCTCTCACATCCAAAGTGGTTGTTTGGTCCTAGTAAGTTAGAGAAGGGCCAGATGTAGTACTGGACCTGCCTGCTAAGGCAGGCCAAGTCTTGGGGGCAGAGCACATCTGTAGCAGACTCATACAGGTAGGCAAAGCACCAAGTTCACAGGCACCAGGAACTCCCAATTGCAACTGACACCAATGGCCAGCTCTCTGGGGTTCCAATAGAAAGGCAGAAACTAACATTTCAGAACCCAGAAGGCGTGATAATAGCATCCCAGGAGGGTGGCATTTGGCAACTGAGAAGTCTTTCCATGTATAACAAGTGCCTGCCTACAAAGCTTGGGATTCAGCTAAACTTTAAGCTGCTAGGAAGGGAATTAGATACTGTCTAAAAAGAAAAAACTTATAAAAGGCCGTGGGTAATAGAAAATATCAACTGAGAAGCTCCGTTTTATGACCGAATCCAGTGGTTCTCACACTTCAGCATGAATCTGAATCACCTGAAAGGCTTGATGAAACTCCGATTGCTGGACCCCCACCCCCAGAACTTCAGATTCTGTAGGTTTGAGTGGAGCTGAGGATTTGCTTTTTCAACAAGTTCCCAGGTGATGCTGATGCTTGGACCACACTTGAGAACCACTGACAGAACAGATCAAGAAGAATTCATTCAAGGCTTGGCAACTCAGACGTAAAAACCTTGTTTCCCAGTGGGAGTCTGGGAATAAAGGGAGTACTGTGGAGCCTGGAATTGTAGTCATAGCAGTGTCTTGATCTGATGAGCAGTGAGTGACTGCAACAGCATGGTGGGTGTTCCCTGTGTATGGAGATAGAGCAACAGAGTGGGCAGGGGCAGTGTGACCCAAAGCTGAAGAGGTACTTGGTCCTGGAACAGACACTATAGATAGGGTGTTGTGAAATACCTGTGATCCCAGCCGTGGCGAGCAGGGAAAGGCAGAGGTAGCTTTCCCCAAGAACTCATCACTCTCTCTTTGAACCAAGGGCTGTTGCTAGGTGCAAACATGTGCCTGTCCTTCGTGTATACTTAAAGAGTCCATATCTAAATTCTGCTCTGAAGTACTAGATTTAACCCGTAGAAATTACCAGTACTTAATAGCTGTTGCCTCACACATACAATAAAAGGGCAATTTTATGAGGTTCAACCTAATATAAACTAGAATATGAACTGAAAATAAATGCAAAATTCTTTATACTTAACTTGACTATTCTAAAAAAAAAATTTTTTAATGAAGAATTGACTCTTGGGTTGTCCACATTTAGATTTAAGCACTTTGAGGGTTTTTCCACCACAAAACTATTCTAAAAAAAAAATTTTTTAATGAAGAATTGACTCTTGGGTTGTCCACATTTAGATTTAAGCACTTTGAGGGTTTTTCCACCACAAATTGTTCATCCTTGAAACTACTTTCACAGAGCCAGAACCAACTCTGATCTGCTGCCCCCTGCTGTCAGGTGGAGAAACAGCCTGATTTTAACTGTAGGAGGCTAGAGCTATTTTTAAAAAAAAATTTTTTTTTCAGGATTTCTAAAACATGTCACTTAGGATTATCCCTTCTTTCAAATAATCCTTGCCACTGCTTTTCTCCATTATAATATTATTAAGACTTGATGGGTTAAGTCATTATCATGTGATCCCTACTAGCATGACATATTTCCCTTTCGGATATAACCTAGAGTCAGAAAAGAAGGTAGAATTACGGTTGGACTCAATAACTCACACTAATGACAGGGACAACTGCTTACAGATTCCAGTCATCAGGCTAAAGAGGATGTAGTGAAAGGTGATAGTAAAGGGGCTTCGGGCCTGGATCTTGGTGATTTTGCTGGAGTGAGTTTGCATTTAATTACCTTCAACAAAAACTGGGGTTTGTGCTCTGGTGGTTTTGTTCTCCGTGTGATAAAACCGAATGGGTATATAAGCCAGTTCCAGTCCTTTGCCCTCAATTCTTCTCTGTAACAGCAAAAGGGACTGCTGGGTTTTTATAAGAATCACCGAGCTTCAGATTTAACACAGAAAGAACTTGTGCTCCTGGTGGTAACCGATGATTGCTTGAGGGAAATGACGGAAGTACTTAAAATCCAGTATCAGTTAGAAAATTGAGATTGTAACTCACATACACAACTGTTTAAATGTCACCCCTCCCCCACCCACCATTTGTTCTTAATTGGTGGAGGCCACTGTACACACTGTTTCTGAAGCTTAGGGTCAGGAGGCTGTGTGTCCCCATGAGGCCCTAGCCGTCTCATTCCCCCATTTGCAGGGGACCCTTCCCTCTAGAGGCACAGTGAGCCTTGGGCAAACCAGGGGCCCAAAGGGAGTGGTGTGGGTCAGAGTTGGGCCAGAGGCTGAAAACTTTGAGAATGACTATTCTGAATTATAGTTATAATTCAATTTAGCAAATATTATTGAACTTTTCTCTGGTAGGCTCTAGAGACCCAGGAACAAGTAAGTCACATGTAAAGGTCCACAATTTCGTTTCCTATTAGTGCATGCAGTTGGTTTTACTCAGCGATGAGTGAAGTGAAGGAAACTGGTAGCTGAAACTTTTCCCTTCCTTTCAAACTGTCCATTGGTATGCCGGCTGCACGGGCTTTCGCTGTACTTCACACCTACTTCTCGCAAGATGAAGACCAAAATCTTTAACTCAGCTCATAAAGTTCAACCCAGAGCTCCACCAACTAGCTTTCCTGAAGGGCCAGTTCCATTTTGTTTTGTTTTCTAACATCCACTCTGCTGTGGGTCAATGCTTTTATAAATGTGATAACGTCTAATGACTCAGATAGATGAAACAAAAACAAAAAGTCATGCAAAATGCAATCCCAATTTTTTTATTATGAAGTTTAACAAACATTAAAGGACTTCATGAAATTGCTATAAAAATGTCTAAATGCATAGTGTCAATTTTTTGTACTTATGACTATATGGGAACGGACAGTTCACAGGTCCGCACAGCCCATTTTGAGCGACACAGGGTAGCGCCTTCCTCTCCCTGTCATCCTGCAGTCAGCCACACCTTCCCCGCTTCCCCTTCTTAAATGTGCCCCTCTCCTTGCACTGGCAGGGCTGTCCCCTCTTCCCGACACCTCTGCGCCTAACTAGAACCAGCCCTCAGATCTCAAGGCACCTGTCTCTGCCTATGCTGACATCCTCCACCTACTCAGGGCCCGTGTTCTGTGCTTTCGTTGTATCCATACAACGGCACTTATCCCACTCGGTACCATTTGGAAAAATCAGACGCCCCCACTGAGCTGTAGCTACCATCAGTTTTGTTCACCGATGATCCCAATGCCTAGCACAGTGGCTGGGACATACTAAATGTTCGGTACATACTTATTCAATTAATAGATAATTAAAATATAACTTGAATTCATATCATTCAAATCCCCATTTTACAAATGAGAAAACGCAGCTACGGCATTGAAGAAATTTGCCCCAAATTTCCAAAGATATGTACATTTATTTAATTATATATATAATTTAAAACAAAATAGATCTGCCACCTTCCACACCACTGCTTTTTTATGACACATCCTAAAATGAGACATTACACAGACATTATGAAAGCTGTTTTGGATGATAGCATTTCCATGAATTGAAGGCTAGTTTTCAATACTATCCCATTTCCAAAACTATTCAAAAAGGCACAGATCATCCACCTATTCGTTCCACAGATGTTTACAGAACACGCACCACAGGCACCTGCTCTCAGGGCCGTAGAAGGAGCAGCAAATGAGAAAGCACAGGGTCTGCTGAGCGGAGTCTCCGTCCGGTGGGAGAGACAGCGGCAAACACGTAGGAAAATGTCCGCGATTGGTAAGAAGTCCTATGAAGAGAACAGCGCAAGATAAAAGGATAGGGAGTGTTGGAGGCTTTATTTTTTATAATGTGATGGGGGGGAGCCACTCTGAGGCGATGACACTTGAGTTGAGACCCAAACGTGAAAAGGAGCTGGAAGGGTCTGGTGGGAGGCAAAAGAGACAGTAACTGGAAAGATGTGGGGCTGGACCGAGTCTAGTTCTGGTCCAAGACCAGGAAGTGCAACCGAGCGCAGTGAAGGAGCAGGAAAACGTCTACCTCAAGGTCGCATCGGTAAATGGGGTCCAGTTGCTGTTGACTGGGGCCGAAGGCAGTGTTGGTGATCTGATTTGTCATTTCAAAATACCACTCGGATTTTTAAGGAGCCTACTATGGGGGGTGGGGGGGAGCAGGATATCAGCAAGGAGCAGTCCAAGCGAGAGCAGGGTGGCATCGCTGGTGCTGTTAAGAGGTCATATTCAAGATTTGTATTGAAAGTAGAGTCGAGACAACTTGCCGACGGATTGGATGTTGGAGATGAGAGAAAGAGAGGACTCGGGATCATTGCTAGGTTTTTGACTTGAACAACTGAGTAAGAACTAGAGCCCCGAACAGGAATGTTAGAACAGTGGGGAGGGGCCTTTGGAGGGCAGGGATTGACTGGAAATCCAGACGAAAGCTGGGTGTGCAGTAAATAACACACACTATATACCACAGAGAGAAAAAAAGTTTTCAGTATAGTCCATCAGAAACCTCATGACACTGACATTTTCTTCAGTAGCTGTATCTATGCTTATGTTTCATGCTATAATTGAATTATTATGTAAGAGAAGATTGAGCCAGGATTAGAATAATAAAATCAAGTAACTGAAACACTAATACTCTTATAAATATTGGTATACTTTTTTGTTTGTCTAGCCTAAAATCAAGATAATTTTTCTCAGTTTATAGACGGTGAGTTAATATTGCTCCTGGAAAATATGTAGCACTACGTTCAAGGTGATTTATCATAGCATCGATCTTAACAGCAAAAAATATAGGAAAAAATCTAAATAGTCATTAATAAGATATCAGATATATTAACTAAGGTATACCCTTACAATTGAATATTACACAGATATAATAAAAATGAAGTAATTCTTTGTGTACTGATATAGAAAAACCTTGAGGATGTATTAAGTGGTAAAAACCACGTACAGAATAATTGGTATAGGGTGCTACCTCTTGTCATTAAAAGGGTGGGAATATGTGTAATACCTATGTTTCCTTTTATAAGCATAAATAAACTTTGGCAGGATACATGAGAAACTCCTCACAGTGGTTATGTATGGATGGGGTACTATGGATGGATGGATCAGAGAAAGAGGGGATGAAGGGTGGGAGGAAGATTTTCCACGGATACTTTTTAATTTTTTTCTTTTTGAGACATGTAGCATCTATTCAAAAAATTAAATTAACAAGAAAGAAATATAACATGGGGCTGAATTCAGAGAATGGCCAGTATTATTATTGAAAACACACTGCTGCAATGAAAACTGTTCAAAGCCAAATCCTCTGGCCCCTGAGCATCTTCCCTAGGGAAGGGAAAGAAAAATTTCTAATGTGAACTCTTCCGTCTACTGGACTTTCCAATCCTACTCTCTCGGATTTGCAGATAGCCTTCCAACCTGAGTTTAAGAAGAGCCAAGANGGGGCTGAATTCAGAGAATGGCCAGTATTATTATTGAAAACACACTGCTGTAATGAAAACTGTTCAAAGCCAGGTACTTCCTCTGGCCCCTGAGCATCTTCCCTAGGGAAGGGAAAGAAAAATTTCTAATGTGAACTCTTCCGTCTACTGGACTTTCCAATCCTACTCTCTCGGATTTGCAGATAGCCTTCCAACCTGAGTTTAAGAAGAGCCAGAATGTCTGGCTTCTAAGATGAAAGTGATAAGTAAGTCATTTTATTGTACTTGCTCGAATGCTTTCTTCTTACTCTGCCAAGTTCAGCACTTTACAGCCCTTCTTCTTTCATTCGTTTATTCAACAAATATTGAGTGAACACCTTCTGTGTGCGGTGTACTGCACTCTATCCTAAAATGCAAAGAGTAATCTAATTTTTATTGATTCTCTTAATATATTTAAACTATAAGGTGGCAAGAAAATGCCATCCTCTTTGCAGCTGCGGATACTTCCATGGTGCTAAGAGATTGAGTGGCTGACCTGAAATCACACAGTGCTTAACAAAAGCAGGATATGCATTTGCCAGTTGGGTCTAGGAAGCAAAATCCCCTTAATTCCATTTCTTTTCTGGGTGATAATAGGGATCAAATTTGACTTTGGGGGAAGGTAAGATAGCGTGTCTCTTTTCTTACAGTGAGTGCTTGTCTACTGTGGTAAGAGTATGAAGTACATTATTTATTTCGGCTTTGTGCTCAGGTTTGAAGACATTCGTTCACTCACTCACTCATTCATTCCAAAGACACTGATCCCATTCCAGGGGCTAGGCATGATGGTAGGAGTTGAGGGAGGTATGAAGATGACTCCGATTTAGGTCCTGTCTCAAAAAGGTGATCTAGTTGGTGAGTAATGATATGCTCTCAAATAACTGTAATACGCAGCAGAGACAATCAGTGCCTTAGGAGAGGTTCAAAGAAAGAGTTCTAAAGAGAGATATCAGCAGAGCTGGGAAGACAACAAGAAAGACTTCTTTCAGAGCCCCAGGCAGAGGTCACTCTGCTATGGTCTGGGTTCAGACCAATCCCAGATAAAATTGAAGCCTGTGAAAACCTCCTAGTCTGAGACACTTCTTTACCCAATGCTCCCAGTGAGGATACCTCTTGATTATATATTTGAGCTTGGAGATTTTTTCTTTGTCTTTGAAATACATTGGTAGCTCTGATGATAGTTTTGGCATTCACTGCCTACTTGAACATGACGTCACCAGACTAGAAATAAATATAGCCCACATTGTCCTACAAGTAAGCAAAATCAATAACCCATTAGTCCAATACCATAGATGAAAAACAGCTAGAACTCCACTAAAAATAACTGCCAACACTTTTTAAACACTACGCTTACCTTACTTTACGAGCATTGCTTCTTTTAATCCTCACATCAAACTTAAAAGTTAGACACTAGTATTACTGTGTCTGACATCCCTACCAGTATTTCTACTATGAGGAGATGGAGGCTTAAAGAGGTTGTTGTCTACAGTCCCGTATCTACTAAGGGGTAGAGAGCTAGGAGTCGCATCCAGCTCTGTCTGACTCCAAACCCATGATCTTAACCACTATGTTAGTGGTTTTCAGACCTCAGCATGCATCAGAATCACTCAGAGGGCTTGTTAAAACACAGTTTGGTGCCTTCACCCCTGGAGTTCCTGATTCAGTGGGTTGAAAATGGGGCCTAAGAATTTGCATTTCTAGCGAGTTCGCAGGTGATGCTGCTGATGTTGCTTCGGGTGCTGCGTTTTGCGAACCCCTGCAGTCTGCTAACTTGTGCCACGGACGGCTCTCCCAGGGCTCTTTGGGGGACCTCCAGGCCAGTCTCCCCGGATAAATACTTATGCCAATTTTCCCTTTGTTGGAATAATCCAGAATTCACTTGAAGGCTTTGAATAGACTGATTCACAGTGCATTTAAAGCAAATAACCAAAATATTAAATTTCCTGATTAAATAATTCATTTCCTATGAAATGAATATGGAATTCTTTTTCATTAAGGGGAAGGTTGGTCTTTCTGCATGAATTATGAAGATTTTTAAATTAGTCAAATAGCATTCTAATAACCGGCTTATAATAGTTTCGGCGAATACTTTGTCCCTTCAAACAGGGTTGTGATATGAGATGTCAAAGCACAGAAGCTCTCAACAAGTACCCTATGATTTCACTTATATGTGGAACTTAAGAAACAAAACAAAAGAACAAGAAAAAAAGAGACAGAAAAACAGACTCTTAACTATAGAAAACAAACTGGTGGTTACTAGAGGGGAGGGGAGAAGGGGGATGGCTCAATAGGTGATGGGGATTAAGAGTGAACTTACTGTGTGAGCACTGAGTAATGCATAGAATTGTTGAAGGATTATATTATACACTTGAAACTAATATAACACTGTATGTCAATTATACTGGAATTTTAAAAAAAATGTAAGGGGCACCTGGATGGCTCAGTCAGCTGACCATCTGACTCTTGATTTCAGCTCAGGTCATGATCTCAGCATGGTGAGATTGAGCCCTGTGCTGGGGGCTCTGCGCTCAGCACAGTCTGTTTGAGATTCTCTCCCTCTGCCCCCCAACCCCTGCTCACTCTCTCTCTCTAAAATAAATAAATAAATAAATAAATAAATAAATAAATTTTAAAAATCCTTTTTAAAATAAAAAAATCATTTTTTAAAAAAAGCAGGGAAGCTCTCAAATTCTAAAGGTGATCCTGGGTAATCAAGAGAAGGAGATACTTTCCTGGCACATCTAAATAAAGAAAGACATATTTGTCTTACATCCTGCTCTTGTCTCTTCCCATAATACCCTGTGCTTCTCCTTGATGGCATTTATCATATTTGAAAATATTTGTGTAATGTCACTCAGCACTTCCAAATTGTAAGAATCACGTCTATCTTGTTTACCACTCTCTCCCCAGCCTGTTACAGTT